>NW_026731768.1:155000-207773 GCF_028476545.2 Physella acuta | reverse complement strand
TCAGTTCTATTTAAGGGCCCATTTACTTTACAGATAGCTCTACTTTGCTTTAAAATACTTCTACACAACTTTTAGCATGCACTACAATTCATAAATAAACCGGGAGTGATCTCCCCAAACCTGTATCGAATATTCTAATATAAAACAACAGGGGATGGGAACTCGGGCAATAGACATGATTTTTACAAGCTTTTATTTAACTCACTTCCTCGTCAGTCGTCAGTCGCCAGTCGTCAGTCTAGACCGAAACGCAGGAGTGAAAATTCGGAAACTTCTACTTGACCGATACGATTCACATTTGACACGTGGGTTAAGACATGAAGACAATACAATCTGAAATTAAATTTGACTTAATTGGATGCCTAATTATTTTTTTATGAATTAATAAAAATTTGGACCGAATTAGTAGGCATGTCTAGCCAACCACACCACACGCGTCATACGTTCAATAGCTGCGCCATCACGGTACGTTCAATAGCTGCGCCATCACGTTCAGTAGGCGCGCAATGGTTTTTAGTCATGTAACTCTATTGTAAATAAAGAAAAGCGTGGGTGTCTTCCTTAACATTAGTAAAGGTATCCAATAGATACTAAAGTGACCCAGGCTTTTCTTTATAGTTATTTAAATACTAGTGTATAATTTATTTTCTACTTTTTAGTGCATTAGTACATAAAAGCTTGTTATTAAAACGTTTTTTTATGAATTTTTTAAATCCATTTTAAATACTTAAAGTTTTACAAATAGAATAAAATCTCGTAGACAAAAGAATTGCACACCAAGTGAACGCCAAATAAAAAAGTGCATAATAGTGCGCAATATTATAGTACTTTAAAAATTTACATTAGTTTTTTGAGAAATCGGAAGTAGCGTAAATTACTACTTCCGGTCAACGGAAATTACTCAAAATTTAACAGAAGGTAGAGATATAGATTTTTTACTTACATGTGAAATTTCATTTATCTATCTGAAATAGTACTCAAGTTATAGGCTTTTGAAAAATTCAAAGTAGAAAAAGTACCACTTCCGGTTATCGGAAATCGCTCAAAAGTTGATACGGATCTACGATTTTAATAAAATACTTATATATGAAATTTCATCAACCTAGCTGTAACGGTACTCAAGTTATCGTGTTTACACACGGACAGACACATACACACACACATACGGACAGAACTGCAAAGCCCAGTTTTTCAGACTGGATTACGCATAAAACCTCTTAATTTTGATAAATCTGGATTGATAATTTTTGCCCGATTAAAATAAGTACTCTATACTTCGGATGTGATGAAGGACTGAGGTGTAATACGGTGAAAATTGTTAAAATTTCAAGTGATTTTTGTGCACGATTACAATACTTTCTCTATACTTCGTATATACGAGAAAGTAAAATAATATGGGCACATTTGTTTGAAATGATATCACTACAATGTATATTTAAAAAATCTATTGATGCATATTCTTGAGGGTGTCCTTACAGTGTCTCAGAAACAATACGAACATTCTTATTCTTTAGTATATTCATATGCATACAACCGAATAAATTCTCTAGGGTGCCCCTACAATTTATCAAAAAATAATACGGGCTTACTTCATCTGCAAATGCCCTTAAATTTATTTTACAAAAAATTTCCCCAAAAATTGTAAGGATGCCCTTAAAATGCATTATAATGAATATATTATACATCTATCTATCTATCTATATACTACTAAAAGTCAAGTTTGTTTACATGTTTGAATATTTATTTGTTTTTTTTGTTTGTCCGATCGAGTATTGTGATATGTTCGACTCTATCTGGAGAGCTGTAAAATAGTATGTAGGTAGAGAATAATTTTTTAATGCAGACAGACTGTTAATCACAAATTTATTTAAAGACGTTAATTAATTTATTGATTTATTCATAGGTAGATTAACCCATTTTTTTTTAAATGTTAAAACATTGACTAAACTTTGTGGGAATAGTGACGTCCCTTGATGTGTTTACTTTTTGGTACAATAAAAATGGCGGACTCCATGATAGACTTTGTGGCCCATTCAAAAGTTTAACGCGTTACAAAGCTAATTTCTGCCGGCTATAACTTAAACAATACGTCCGTTTGCTGTATTTATTACGTTCCAACACTTATATCAATTTTTGACTGTCTTTTTCATTTAGTTTTACGATAAATTTCTCTAGATCTAAAGATCAGCTGTCGAAGGAAAGTTATGAATCTAGCCTAGATCTAGATCTAGCCTAGATCTAGGTCACTAGACTCAATGTAAATTCTAGATCTAGACTTAATGTAAATTCTACATCTAGAATCTATTTCAGGCCTTAATACATCTAGAATCTATTTCAGGCCTTAATTATTTTATATAAATCTTTGTTTGGCTAATTTAAGATAAAATTTAATTTGAAAGTTACTACTACTAGACTTAGATCTAGATCTATGTGCGTAAATAAAGTTGCATAAGGAGACTCATAGTATAGTATAAAAATTCATTTGTGACGTCACGAGTAAATGTTGGGGCGCCAAAATGGTTTGGAAAAATAAATTGAAAGGTTGAGGGGGGTTCAAATCGAAAGTTTGAGTGGGGGGGGGGGGGGGGGTGCACATCAAAAGTTGGAGGGGGGGGTTGAAAATCGAAATCTTGGGGGGGGGGGGGTTAAAATCGAAAAGTTTGTCCCCGGGCGCCGGGAAGGGTCGCTATGCCTCTGAATGACAGACGTGATGTTTTTTGATGGATGACCCCCGAAACCCACAGTTATCCAACGGATGACGGGTATTCTAGTCTATCTATATACTACTAAAAGTCAAGTTTGTTTACATGTTTGAATATTTATTTGTTTGCCTGATCGAAAATTGTGATATGTTCGACTCTATCTGGAAAGCTGTAAAATGGTATGCAGGTAGAGAATAATTTTTTAATGCAGACAGACTGTTGATCACAAATTTATTTAAAGACGTTAATTAATTTATTGATTTATTCCTACGCAGAATAACCCATTTTTTTTTAAAATGTTAAAACCTTGACTAAACTTTGTGGGAATAGTGACGTCACAGGTTTTTGTTTACTCTTTAGTACAATAAAATGGCGGCGTCTATTGAAGAAAATTGTGTTCCCATTCAAAAGTTTAACGCGTTCTAAATCTAATTTTCTGTCGGTCATAACTTTAACAATACGTCCGTTTGCTGTATTTATTACGTTCCAACACTTATATCAATTTTCAACTGTCTTTTTCATTTAGTTTTACGATAAATTTCTCTAGATCTAAAGATCAGCTATCGAAGGAAATTTATGAATCTAGCCTAGATCTAGATCTAGCCTAGATGTAGGTCACTAGATTCAATGTAAATTCTACATCTAGAATCTATTTCAGGCCTTAATTATTTTATATAAATCTTTGTTTGGCTTATTTAAGATAAAATTTAATTTGAAAGTTAGTACTACTAGACTTATTTTTAGATCTAGATCTAGAATCTATACGCGTAAATCAAGTTGCATAAGGAGACACATAGTATAGTATAAAAATTCACTTGTGACGTCACGAGTAAATAGCTAAAATGGTAGCGTAGTCAGCTCTCATGCAGAAGGCACGGGTTCTAGACCAATATGTCAATGAAATTTTTTTTTTCAATTTTTTTATTTAGATGTGAATGATAACGTTGCCTATCTGAACTTGGCAAGATACAGGGCAGGTGAAGTAGAGTTCATCTGTTTCTTTGTCCTAAGCATATGAAAGGATAGTGTGGTCAGATACATGCTCGGCTGGAATTGTTTTTTAAACGATAAAAACATGTTGTCTGAGACTTGGCAGGACACTGGGCAGGTGAAGTAGAGTTGAGTAGGTCACCTGTGACGTCAGTTTATGAAGGGATAGTCCGAAATCGGTGTTTTCGGTGTTTTTAAAAGATAAAAAACATATATTTGAATGTGGGGTCTGTTTTTTGTGACGATAAGTGACACTGCAGTAGCGTACCGAGGAGGGGGGGGGGGACGGTAGGGGAGGGGAGGCGGGGGGTGGGGAGGGGAGGCGGGGGGTGGGGAGGGGAGGCGGGGGGTGGGGAGGGGAGGCGGGGGGGGGGAAGGGGGGGGAGGTGGAGGGGGGAAGGGGGGGGGACATATGTTGGGGCGCCAAAATGGTTTGGAAAAATAAATTGATAGGTTGAGGGGGGTTCAAATCGAAAGTTTGAGTGGGGGGGGGGGTGCACATCAAAAGTTTGAGGGGGGGGGGGGTTCAAATCGAAAACTTTGTCCCCGGGCGCCGGGAAGGGTCGCTATGCCTCTGAGTGACAGACGTGATGTTTTTTGATGGATGACCCCCGAAACCCACAGTTATCCAACGGATGACGGGTATTCTAGTATACTACTAAAAGTCAAGTTTGTTTACATGTTTGAATATTTATTTTTTTGTTTGTTTGTTTGTTTGTTTGGCTGATTGACTATCTCGCATGGTTGCACTCATCGTGGAGAGCTGTAAAATAGTATGTAGGTAGAGAACATTTTTTGTTTTAAGACAGACTGTTAATCACACATTTATTTAAAGACGTTAATTAATTTATTGATTTATTCATACGTATATTAACCACAATTTTTTATAAAGATTTGAAAAGTTATTAGACTCGACGGAAACAGTGACGTCACATGATGAGTTTATTTTTTTACATCGATAATGGCGACCTATCGAAGAAGATTGTGTTCCCATTCCAATGTTTAACGCGTTCTAAAGCTAATTTTCTGTCGGCTTTAACTTTAACAATACGTCCGTTTGCTGTATTTATTACGTTCCAACACTTATATCAATTTTAAACTGTCTTTTTCATTTAGTTTTACGATAAATTTCTCTAGATCTACAATTTGTCCAAGAAAGTTATTTATAGATCTAGAATCTAGAATCTAAATCTAGGTCAAATTAAAAATTTATTAGTTATAGATCTAGATCTAAATACAAACAAAAAAAGAAACGAGACTTAAGCAAACCAGTCGTAGATCTAGAATATAGATAATTCTATCTAGATTTAGATAATAATGAGTTTCTATATACTAAAATATTTTAGACCTTTATTATTTTGTATAAATCTTTGTTTCGACTATGCAAATTTTGAAATGGTGGCTCAAGGGCGTATTTGCGTAGCTTAAGATTCATACGCTGCTTCGATACCGGTAATTTTGCTAAATTATAAACGTAAATTCTAAATATAGCTCAGTCGTAGATCTAAAATATAGATAATTCTATCTAGATTTAGATAATAGTGATTTTCTATATACTAAACTATTTTAGACCTTTATTATTTTATATAAATCTTTGTTTGGAATATGGTAATTTTAAAATGCTCGCTCCGGGCCTATCAGCGTAGCTAATGATTAGATCTAGATCTAGCAAGAAAAACTAAACTTAAGACTTAAGCAAGCGAGTCGTAGAATCTAGATCTAGATAATTCTATCTAGATCTAGCTAATTTCAGAACTTCTTTATTTTATATAAATCTTTGTTTGGCTAATTTAAGATAAAATTTAATTTGAAAGTTACTACTACTACTACTAGACTTAGATCTAGATCTATGCGCGTAAATCATGTTGCATAAGGAGACTCATAGTATAGTATAAAAATTCACTTGTGTCGTCACGAGTAAATAGCTAAGTTGGTAGCGTAGCCGGCTCTCATGCGGGTGGCACAGGTTCTAGACCAATATGTTAACCCATATTATCCCAAGGTCTCAAATTTTTTTAATTTTTTGATATGGTTTAGCTTTTGGGCACTGAATGAAGGAATGACTATGGATTTTTTTTTAAAATCAATACTTTTTTAAATATCGATTTTTAAAAAAACGTCCCATAAATGGGACGCTAGCAACGAACGGCCCCATGTACATTTATTGAAAAATATAATCATTTATCACGAAATATGGCTAATCACGCGAAAATTAAGCTGTATACTGATTTTGTATTGTTAGACCAATGATTACATTGTTTAGGACAGCTAAAAATAATGATAATGATCAATTGGGTTAGCCATACCATGGTCTAAAATGCAGAAATTATGTTCAAAAGTCTAGTTTTCTTTCAATCTACCATCCATCAAAGTGAATAACACTTGGAAATAAGTAAAGCTGTGACTAGTACATCTAATTATACACACATGATCACAAATATTGTTATTATTCATTTGGGGGGGGGGTACTTGAAATTTTCAGGGGGGGGGGGGGACTCAAATTTCATGGGAAGGGTGGACATTGGTAAAAGTATGTTTTGTATATAAATTCCATTTTGTTCTGCCCCCCCCCCCCTCTGAAATGATGCCTAAAAGAAACTCTGCCTTCAGTGAATTTGCAAAAGATGATCATCCGGTCCAGTCCCAGATGTCATCCAGCCATCTTCTCTTTTGTTACCCTCGCTATTCCCACCCCCCCCCCCCCCCCCGCTCCCTCACAGGCATACATTAGGACATCAGACATCTTATTTCTAGGGCCCGGATCTGTCTCTGGGGGCTTATATTGAGTGTTCATTGCTCTCATCCATGTATGCACCTCACTATGCGAACAGCTCCCAATCTAACACCAGGAATCTCCTTAAAAAGTTAACAAAGTAAAACTGGTATCGGGAACCTTTGGACGGGAATATTATTGGGGCATGACAACTGTACACAGCTAATTCACCTTTCTGCTATATGTAGCGAGCTCTCTTATATGAAGAGAGTTAACCAACCCCCATGACTGAATCATTGCACCTCAATCGTGTCCATTGTTATTATTCTGGTTTGTTATAATTTTAATATCACGCGCTAGTAAATTTACAGCAGTACTAAATTAGTTTGTATTGAATGGTATTAAATACTTCAGTAAGTGTAATTCTGAAAACTTAAAAATAAAATGTAAGTTTTTCAATATTTGCAATTTTTTAATACAATAAATATATAAGAAAATATGGCTCAAGGTCATAATTAAATATCTATTAATACTACTTAACACCCTAAAGTCAACAGTTAACAAAGTCAACAATTGTTTCACCATAATTAACCATTTAACTTAAATATTTGCATCTGTGTTTCTCGCTAGTGTCCAATAAATGTGTCGTTTGTGTAACAATCTGCACAAATATAGGTCAAGGTCATAATTAAATATCTATAAATACTACTTAACACCCCAAAGTCAGCAGTTAACATAGTCAACAATTGTTTCACCATAATTAACCATTTAACTTAAATATTTGCATCTGTGTTTCTCGCTAGTGTCCAATAAATGTGTCGTTTGTGTAACAATCTGCACAAATATAGGTCAAGGTCATAATTAAATATCTATAAATACTACTTAACACCCCAAAGTCAGCAGTTAACATAGTCAACCATTGTTTCACCATAAACAACCATTTAACATAAACATTTGCATCTGTGTTTCTCGCTAGTGTCAAATAAATGTGACGTTTGTGTAACAATCTACATGGGGCCATTCGTTGCTAGCGTCCCACTTATGGGACGCTTGTTGTACACTTGATATAACGAAGTAGTAAAAAAAATTGTTATTCTTAAATTTTTATCAGATAGAAATATGGTACTGCTACAAGTTTCAAATGTATTTTGCACTTAAAATGTTAATATTTTAGAAGATATGCATTTTCCTGTGCGCATGTTTTCTTTTTTCCGCCATTTTGACAAGTCCTGCAAATCCGACCCTATAACATTTTTCTAAGTTAATTTTTTTCACAAAACACGCAAAAATTCAATAGTCTAACCATTTTCAAATACAATGAAACATAATTTGTGTTTTAACTAGTTTTTAATAAATTTAAGAAATTTTTTTACAAGCGTCCCATAAGTGGGACGCTAGCAGAATATGGGTTAATGATTTTTTTTTGCAAATTTTTTTTTTAGATGTGAATGATAAAGTTGCCTATCTGAACTTGGCAGGATACAGGGCAGGTGAAGTAGAGTTCATCTGTTTCTTTGTCCTAAGCATATGAAAGGATAGTGTGGTCAGAGACATGCGCGGCTGGAATCGTTTTTTAAACGATAAAAACATGTCGTCTGAGACTTGGCGGGACACTGGGCAGGTGAAGTAGAGTTGAGTAGGTCACCTCTGACGTCAGTATATGAAGGGATAGTCCGAAATCGGTGTTTTTGGTGTTTTTAAAAGATAAAAAACATATTTTTGAATGTGGGGTCTGTTTTTTGTGACGATAAGTGACACTGCAGTAGCGTAGCGAGGAGGGGGGGGGGCGGGAGGGGGAGGGGAGGGGGAGGTGGAGGGGGGAAGGGGGGCGGGGGGGGACATATGTTGGGGCGCCAAAATGGTTTGGAAAAATAAATTGAAAGGTTGAGGGGGGCTCAAATCGAAAGTTTGAGTGGGGGACGGGGGGTTGCAAATCGAAATCTTGCGGGGGTGGGTTCAAATCGAAAAGTTTGTCCCCGGACGCCGGGAAGGGTCGCTATGCCTATGAGTGACAGACGTGATGTTTTTTGATGGATGACCCCCGAAACCCACAGTTATCCAACGGATGACGGGTATTCTAGTATACTACTAAAAGTCAAGTTTGTTTACATGTTTGAATATTTTTTTTTGTTTGGCTGATTGACTATTGTGAATACTTCTATTCATCGTGGACAGCTGTAAAATAGTATGTAGGTAGAGAAAAAATGTTGTTTTAAGACAGACTGTTAATCACACATTTATTTAAAGACGTTAATTAATTTATTGATTTATTCATACGTAGAGTAACCCTATTTTTTTAAAAAGATTAGAACGACCACTACACTCGGCGGGACCGTGACGTCACAGTTTTTTGTTTACTCTTTAGTACAATAAAATGGCGGCGTCTATCGAAGAAAATTGTGTTCCCATTCAAAAGTTTAACGCGTTCTAAATCTAATTTTCTGTCGGTCATAACTTTAACAATACGTCCGTTTGCTGTATTTATTACGTTCCAACACTTATATCAATTTTCAACTGTCTTTTTTCATTTAGTTTTACGATAAATTTCTCTAGATCTACAATCTGTCCAAGGAAGTTATTTATAGATCTAGAATCTAGAATCTAAATCTAGGTCAAATCAAAGATGTATTAGTTATAGATCTAAATACAAACAAAAAAAGAAACGAGACTTAAGCAAACCAGTCGTAGATCTAGAATATAGATAATTCTATCTAGATTTAGATAATAATGAGTTTCTATATACTAAAATATTTTAGACCTTCATTATTTTGTATAAATCTTTGTTTCGACTATGCAAATTTTGAAATGGTGGCTCCAGGGCGTATTTGCGTAGCTTAAGATTCATACGCTGCTTCGATACCGGTAATTTTGCTAAATTATAAACGTAAATTCTAAATATAGCTCAGTCGTAGATCTAAAATATATGTAACCCTCACTCAGTGGGGATGCTTTTACCCACTGAGGTGTTGTGGTTAAGACGGGCTGACCCTGAGATTAAGAACACACTGACACCGACAGTTGTTGTCAAGTACTCGCTTTATTTACAGCATCGAGCCATGACGGCGATGCAACACAGTAGTACAAAACAAACTAGCCAAGAAAAAAATAAAAAACTTCATTAGGTCTACATCTTGGTCACCATGTCCACAGACAGCAGGCTTGCGTGTGCGACACGGCTAGGCATGAAACTACCCACAGTCCCATGTCACATGACATGGGACACAGGTAACATCGCTCACAAAAGCATGAAAAAAACAACTACGTCCACAGAGCCACAGCCCCACAAGGGCCGCAACTCAATGAATTAAAACCCTTGGCTGGTAACCATATGTGTTACATATAGATAATTCTATCTAGATTTAGATAATAGTGATTTTCTATATACTAAACTATTTTAGACCGGTTCCATGACAAATGATCTCAGGACAAATGATCTCAGACAAAATATCTCAGACAAAATATCTCACGGACAAATGATCTCAGGACAAATGATCTCAGGAAAATGATCTCAAGGACAAATGATCTCAAGGACAAAAGATACCAGGACAAAATATATCAGGACAAATGATATCATGGACAATAAATAAAGCGAGTACTTGACAACAACTGTCGGTGTCAGTGTGTTCTTAATCTCAGGGTCAGCCCGTCTTAACCACAACACCTCAGTGGGTAAAAGCATCCCCACTGAGTGAGGGTTACATATATTTTAGATCTACGACTGAGCTATATTTAGAATTTACGTTTATAATTTAGCAAAATTACCGGTTATTATTTTATATAAATCTTTGTTTGGAATATGGTAATTTTGAAATTCTCGCTCCGGGCCTATCAGCGTAGCTAATGATTAGATCTAGATCTATCTAGATCTAGATTATAGATCTAGATTCTAGATCTAGCAAGAAAAACTAAACTTAAGCAAGCGAGTCGTAGAATCTAGATTTAGATAATTCTATCTAGATCTAGATAATTTCAGACCTTCTTTATTTTATATAAATCTTTGTTTGGCTAATTTAAGATAAAATTTAATTTGAAAGTTACTACTACTACTACTAGACTTAGATCTAGATCTATGCGCGTAAATCATGTTGCATAAGGAGACTCAAACTATAATATAAAAATTAACGTGTGACGTCACGAGTAAATAGCTAAGTTGGTAGTGTAATGGGCTCTCATGCGGGTGGCACAGGTTCTAGACCAATATGTCAATGATATTTTTTTTTCAATTTTTTATTTTATATGTGAATGATAAAGTTGCCTATCTGAACTTGGCAGGATACAGGGCAGGTGAAGTAGAGTTCATCTGTTTCTTTGTCCTAAGAATATGAAAAGATAGTGTGGTCAGAGACATGCTCGGCTGGAATCGTTTTTTAAACGATAAAAACATGTTGTCTGAGACTTGGCGGGACACTGGGCAGGTGAAGTAGAGTTGAGTAGGTCACCTGTGACGTCAGTATATGAAGGGATAGTCCGAAATCGGTGTTTTTGGTGTTTTTAAAAGATAAAAAAAATATTTTTGAATGTGGGGTCTGTTTTTTGTGACGATAAGTGGCACTGCAGTAGCGTAGCGAGGAGGGGGGGGGGACATATGTCACCGGGCGCCGACCTTAGGGGGCGCCAAAATGGAAAAGTAAATTGAAAGGTTGAGGGGGGTGCTAATCGAAAGTTTGAGTGGGGGGGGGGGAGGGGGGTTTAAATCGAAATCTTGAAGGCGGGGGGGGGGGGGGGGGGGGGGTTGCACATCAAACGTTTGGGGGGGTTGAAAATCAAAATCCTGCGGGAGGGGGGGGGGGGTAAAATTGAAATGTTTGTCCCCGGGCGCCGTTAAGGGTCGCTATGCCTCTGAGTGACAGACGTGATGTTTTTTGATGGATGACCCCCGAAACCCACAGTTATCTAACGGATGACGGGTAGTCTAGTAAATACTTTAAAGATGCCCCCAACAATAGATAAAATAATGATGGGTATAATTACTGTATGGATGCCCTTCAAATGCATCAAACCAATATAAGCTTAATAACTTCAAAGATTCCCGTGCAGTCTGCAGTGTATATATATATATATATATATATATATATATATATATATATATATATATATATATATGTATATAAATATATATACATATATATATGGATATAATAATTATTATTCTAAGGTTCTCATTAAAAAGTAGTAAAACGAATATGGACATAATTATTACTTTAAATACTTTAAAAAGATGCTCCTTCAGTGCCTAGGAATTAAACGGGCAAAAAGTATTCTAAATGATGCCCCTAGACTATACCAAACAAGGTAATTAAAAAGTCTAGTGACATTTAAGCGCAATTTCCTTATGTTATCTAAAAATAGCCCTGTCGTAGCGTAAATCAAGAGCAGGGTTAGTAAAACCATTGGTTAGTTATTAAAACGTTTTTTATTAATTTTTTTTTCACTATTTTACATCTTTTATTTACAATAGAGTTACATGACTAAAAACCATTGTGCGCCTAGCTACCGAACGTGATGTCGCAGCCATTGAACGTGATGGCGCAGCTATTGAACGTGATGACGCGTGTGGTGAGGTTGGATAAAAATGCCTACTAATTCGGTCCAAATTTTAATTAATTCAAAAAAATTTGTGTGACCGAACGAAAGGATATTTTTGAAAACTTTCTTGGGCAATATTGTTCTAAATTATAGCAGAAATCGATTGGTACATGTTTCAAGTCGCTAAGTGGTCTGGTTGCCGAGATATGGGCAAAAAACTGCATTTTTTCGAGTTTTTTTGGCTTTTCCGGGAAATCCATGAAAGAAACCCGGAATTTTTTTGGCCTATGTTCATCCTCGTAACTTGCTTAACATAATTGCTTTTGGAACTAGTCATCGATATTGCTTCGTTGAGGAGGAGATACGACTTAAAGCTGCGGACACACATCCATCCATCCATCCATTCATTCATACATCCAGAAATGACGAGTTAATAAACGCAATTCTCCAGAATGGAAATTGCGCTAAAAAATATCAGATACACATGTTAATATAAAGACCACATTTAGTAAAGAAACTTTAAAGCCCGCTTTTTCCATAAAAGTTGTGCTATACAGATAGAATGTCACAACGAGTGATAGACGATTGAGAATGACAATGTGTTTTGGGTGGGGTTAGCAAAAAAATTAAATCAGTCAGCAATTGTTGTTGAGGCAGATGGAAACGTATTATGACTCAAAGACACAATTTCCAAAAAAAATAAAAAAATAAAATAAAACAAAAAAAATAAATAAATAATTCACTCCATCGGATGCCCCCTCGAAGTGGATGCCCGGGGCCTGGGTTCCCCCCCCCCCCTCTGCACGCCACTGCCCCCCCCCCCCCGAAGTTTCAAGTGCCCCCGCGGAGAAAAAAGTCTGGAAGAAACACTGGGGGTTGGGGGAGCATCCAATGGGGTAAAATTGTAGTGGGTTTTTTTCATAGTTTCGTTTTTTTTTTGTTTTTTTTTTTGTATCCAAAATAAAACAACTGCTGCCTTGTAGTTTGTTCTTGGTTGGGCAAAGGCTATGGAAGCAAATCCAAAAAGAAAAGCAGGCTGAAATCGGAGTCAATGGCCTCAATGGCGCATAACCAGTTGACACGTAATCCTTAATTGTGATGGAAGCATGGTCGAGTCGGCAAAGCTCATGGTTGATAAAATTCGAAAAAAGTCTCGAGTTCAATCGCTCTGGCAGATAAGGCTCGATCCCTCCCAACACTAAAAATTAAGAACGAAGAAGAAGAAGGTGTAGCTGGCTGTCACTTTGTTCACTCCCTCAGAAACCTCATATTGTAATACCGCGATGTAGAACGGTAATGTAATACGCTCTATTAGCCTGGCCAGAGATCCAGTAATGTAGTACTCGAGTCTGGGGACTCTTTTTTTTTTGGATTTTCAATCCCATAACCATAAATTAAATGCACAGTCTGCGTGATCCTTTACCTCACCCCACCAACTTTCATCCAGCCCAAAACACCTACTCACTATCTTAATTGGGGGCACATAATATAGACCCAGTTTTTTTCAACTAATAGTATAGCCATCTGTAGAGTAATTGAGCCCAAATTGATGTAATGAAATGTGGGGGTGGGTTCAGGTCATGGTCAACATTAGTGGATTTCCTCCCACCTGAACTGGACAGAAGGCGTTACCTGGGTGTTAAATTTGGGAAAACACGTCCAAGTTGTAGGGAGGGTCTGTTCTCTACCTACATACTATTTAACAGCTCTACACCTAGAGCAGATTCTCTCCAGTAGTCATTCAGACAAACAAAAAAAAAAAAAACAAATAAATATTCAAACATGTAAACAAACTTGAGTTTTAGAGGTATTAAGAGACGACAGCTGATGAGTTTGTGCATGGGAACAACTCTTTGCTGGCTTTTTAAAAAAGATGGGTCGATCATTTGTCACCATTCGGCTGCTGTTTGTGTTTTTAACGCTAAAATCAACTCATTTTATTGTCACAAGCGATCGCTGGCCCGGACTATGATATTTTAGGGAACGTCAGCTTTTTATAAAAGGTGATGACAGCAGGTAATTATATAACCCTAACCCAAATCAATCAAAAACACATTTATGTTTTTAGGGAGGGCTCACGTTAATTAAACATTGTTTGACTTGAAGGGATGACAGATACACTTTGCACTGTAGAGCGTTAGCGTTGATGCCCAACTAAGGGACAAACGTATAATTTCATGGGAGAAAAAAATTTCATACTTTCGTATTAGTAAATTTAGAGGACAAAAAAAAGTTTATCATTATTAAATTCACCGTTCATTTGGATTGTACGAAACAAATACAAATCGAAGTGAATAATATGTTTACTCTTGTTGAAAAGAGAACATTTAGGTGCCCTCGAATTTGGGGGTCTCCTGTTCAACTCCACAATCCGCCACAGTTAATGATCTATGGCCTTACAACGCAATTTTCTATACTCTTGAGATAAACCTTGCCATATCCTTTGTATACTCCCACCTGCCGTCTAGTTTCGGTTTTAATTCTCATTAATTCGGCAAATAAAGCAATAACACTAACCCACTTTTCACTTCAAGTAATGTAATATTCAAAACTGATTACTTCTGCTCTTTAAAAACGTTTGGATTAAAGCGCCATTTATAAGCTATTAGGATCACTCTTGCACTCATATGTTGAAGTAAAACATGTTTTTCTAGCCTGTTTTGTTAAGATTCAGTGTTTCATTTCCTGAAAATAGTTGATCAACCGAATTGTGTGCCAGAAATTAAATGTATAATGTTTTAGTTTCCAATCAGAAAGAGACGACAGCTGATGAGTTTGTTCATGGGAACAACTCGTTGCTGGCTTTTTAAAAAAGATGGGTCGATCATTTGTCACCATTTGGCTGCTGTTTGTGTTTTTAACGCTAAAATCAACTCATTTTATTGTCACAAGCGATCGCTGGTCCGGACTATGTTATTTTAGGGAACGTCCGCTTTTTATAAAAGGTGATGACAGCCGGTATTTATATTTAAGTGTATGCCTGTGTTAGATGTGTTGTAAAAAATGATTGAAGCTTGTGATGCAAACATTAAAACTTTAATCGGGGTGGGGGGGGGGGGCTGACTGCAGCCCTTTCAGCACCCCCCTGATCCGCTACTGGTGCCAATGATTAATTTAGTTTGAAAATCTAAATATCTTCCTAGCTAACGAGGTTTCTAATTCAAAGTGAGAGAAAACGAGACAGTATAAGCCCTATTAAAAATCAAAATTGAAATTACAACATTGCGTAATGCGCTAGAGCGAACACTAAATCAATATTACAATTAGATAATCGTCTGAAATGTTTGAAATTAAAATATTTAGATTAAATATTATATTACCAGATGTGTGGCTAGGAGAGGGCCCATTACTGAATTATATACAGTCAAAATAAAGAATGTTGACTGCTACTTGGCATTACAGGCTTAATTAATTTTTTTTACATCAATTGTGTGACACCAAAATATAAAGGCAAAATGACTGGTAAAAAGCGTCCCGAACTTTTCAAATAAGGGAAGTGGGGGCACATTTTCACCAACGCGAATACTTATATTATCAGTGGCGTAGGCAGGGGGGGGGGGGGTAGGGGGTTATAACCCCCCATGGACCCCCAAAATGACTACTTTTTACGTTAAGCTACAGCTATTGACTTGTGTCAATATTATTTAGGGCTTAAACACTTAGGCCTGGCAGCCTCTAGAACAACAATGTATATCATTGTGATGAGAAGTTTGAATTATCGTGGTGTAGGTACTATGTAGTCAGCCTTTGGATAATTATCAAAAATTTCATTTTCAAACAGGAAAAAGGCAACAGACAAGTTTAATGAGCACCAGCAATGTGAGTATCATAAAAGAGCAATTTTACTTTCCAAAAATCGTTAATCGGTGATGGAGAAAAAAATTGAACCTATTAAAATCTCCTTAAATTTATCATAAGTCAACAAATTCTAGATCTAGAAACTCGTTTAAGATTAGCGCCTATAATAGAATCTATATTTTTTTTTGCGGCCGACAAGGTATTGCACTTAGGGGGCACAGTGATTTCGGAAATTTTCAGTTGGAGAAACCTGATAAAAATGATGGCATTTGATTTTTATTAAAAAAAATTCGATAGTGTACATGTGTTACTTGTTACAAAACAATAGCGTATACTAAGATAAGTTAGTCGATGGCACCCACGAGTTTCTATTGTCACCAGCCACCAATACTTAACACATGCATATGTATACACACACATACACACACACACACACACATATATATATATATGTAACTAGGGGAAGTTACCAGAGACATAAGAACGCAGTACAGCGCTGTCAACTTTGACACGACTGATGTAATAACGCAGGTGTTGGCTGATAACGATCAGAAAGCCAAGGCGTAGTATCTTGGGAAGCGATACGATAAGAACGCAATACGGTCTGTCAACTTTGATGTGACAGGATGCAGATGGCTTATTAAATCGGACTGTACGACAGAAGCGGCGTAATTAACATTCTGATGCAACGATTAGAATCGATTACGATTACGATTATGATAGAACCGAATACGATTACGAATACGAAGGGGATATATAGGAAGGCGACGGCTGAGCTCGCTGGGCTCTCTCTCTCTCGATCAGTCAGTCAGTGTGGCAGTATCAAGTTGGTTATTGAACGGGTTAGCCGTATTGTGTTAAGAAGGACGATAGACATGTGCATTCAGTTATGTGAAGACTAGTGAGGACTGTTGGGGGTCAGTTGATTCAGACTATTATTGTGAAGCATTCCTTTTGATTCATTATATTATTGTGAAGCATTTCTTTGATTCATGTAATAAAAGGATCAATAGCGAACCTGCATCTTCGAGTATCTATACTGTGGTCGATGTTGTGTAGAATGAGTGGTTAGACTCGGTAACATTTGGCGTTGTCGAGCAGAACTCGTTAACATTTGGCACTACAGGCAAATAGTCTCGTTACATTTGGCGCTGCGGACAGGATGAATTCAACGAGACTTGCCGCTTGAGGCACCCATAGTCAACCTTGTTCATAACTGTGTTTCGTGTGTGTGTGAATTCGGACATTCAGGAACAGTGAAAATTGAGGAACGAGGAAAATTTTTCATACACACACGGTAAGAAAGAACTCTTTTTTTACTCAAGGAATAAAATGTCTACTCTGGACGAGAAGCAGACCCATATTGTGGTCCTGCCCAGAGAGTCCCACATTAACAAATTTTACGGGGACGGTGATCCAGCTTTAACCAACAGGTTCAGTGAGGAGGTCAAAGCGGCCTGGGCCTCGAGACACATGTCACCAGAGGAAAGATTAAGACTGCTGATGGGCAGTATAGGAGAGACGGTTAGGGCAGAGGTCAAATGCCACGATAAAACCATCCAATCAGATCCAGATAAGGTGCTGGATCTAATTATGGAGACCTTTGGGGAGAGACGGTCGGGATCGCAACTGCTATCGGGGTTCGTAGGCTTAAAGCAGAGAATGGCGGAGAGTGTGATGGAGTATTCACACCGAATGAACAGGGCCTTTGATTCGGTAAAGGGCAAAACACCTGACATTGATGTACGCCTACTGAGGGACCATTTCATCGAGGGGCTAGCAACCCCGATCTTAAGGAGAGAGTTGAAAGAGGAGGTCCACAAAGACCCGCAGTTGACCTTCCTTCAGGTCAGGAACTCAGCGATCCGCAGGTCCGAGGATGAGGACCAATCGAACTGTTCGGTGGACAAAGTCTCTGTGCCGGAACAGAAACAATTCCCACCCACAGGGACCGGCACGGTGGAAACCATGATGGCTCAACTGTTGGCCCACCTGGATAAGGTTGACCAACGATTGGAGAGGTTAGAAAGCAGGTCAACAGCTGAGAATCAGGAAAAGAACGGGACAAAACAGAGACAGGTTGGACGGCCGCGACCCGCCGGTCCATCGCTCCGGTGGACGGCTGACGGTCGACCAATTTGCTTGTCCTGTTCACAACCCGGACATATGGCACGGTACTGTCAGGGAAACGGTCGTCCTCTGTAAGGCAGGGCCAGGCTACAGAGGGGCGAGGTTATGGCCCAAGAAACAAAATGATGGGAGTCTGTCCCGAAATGGTGATTACGATTGGGGACATCGCGGTGAAGGCAATTGTGGATACAGGCTCCCAGGTGACGACAATTACGGAAAATTTTTACACCAAATGGATGAAAGGAAAAGACCATAGGTTGAGGTCTGACACATGCATGCGCCTGACGGCAGCTAATGGACTAACCATTCCATACTGTGGTTATTTTCTGGCGGATGTCGTGGTGGCGGGACATAGGTTGAAGCAGGTTGGGGTGTTCGTTACGAAACACAACCTAGAGACAAATGTGTCAAATATACCTTGCCTGTTGGGCATGAATATTCTTGGCCAGTTGCCAGAATTTCTTACAAATATTGTCGGATCGACCACACCAGGTCGGGGATCCAAGTTGGCCAGGTTTGCCAAGACCAGAGGAAGGATATCAGTCCCGGCAAACACGGTCAAGGCAATCACATTACAAATTGGTGATAGAAGCGTGAATGGTGATGTGATGATAGAACCATGTGGCGCCGCACTGAGGGCAGGCGTCGTGTTACTGCGGACATACACATCAGCGGAAAATGGACTAGTTCAAGGATTAGTGGCAAATGTTTTGGATGAGGAAATTTTTATACCGCCTAATACTCTGGTAGGAGTACCACAGAACGTCGAGGTACTAAGGTCGGCACAGTGCATCGAACTGAGCAATACCAGCAGTAATGAAGTAACAATTAGGTCGGTCAATGTGACGGCCGAGGTGAAGAAAGAGGATGGCCGATCATATACATTCCCGGAAACTGAGGACCCAAAACTAAATGAATTGCTGAATAAGTACAGGGATATATTTGCCTCGTACGAGGGTGATTTGGGTTACACGGAAGTAATAAAACACCAGATACCCTTACTACAGGACAGGCCTGTGGCGCAACCTTATCGAAGATTACCACCAAGTCACTACTCGGCGGTGAAAGCACACCTGAACGATCTACTAAAAAAGGGAATTATTACAACCAGCACTAGCCCGTATGCGGCACCGATAGTAGTGGTAAAAAAGAAGTCAGGGGAGATAAGACTGTGTTGTGATTACCGGAAATTGAACAATATCACAAGAAGGGATGCATTCCCCTTGCCTCGTATTGATGAATGTCTTGATGCGTTGGGGGGAGCAAGATTTTTTTCTACCTTAGATTTGGCTAGTGGCTACCACCAAGTGGCCATGCACCCCAACGATCAACATAAGACTGCATTTATTTCTCCACTGGGACTGTACGAGTGGACCCGTATGCCGTTTGGTCTAACTAATGCGCCTGCTACATTCCAGCGAGTAATGCAGAGTGCTATGAGTGACTTTCTATTTCAAATAATGTTGGTGTACTTGGATGATATACTGGTTTACTCAAAAACTTGGGAGGACCATCTAAAAAGATTAGAACAAGTGTTTCTCCGTCTTAGGGAGATAGGAGTAAAGCTGAACCCAGACAAATGCGGCTTCGGTCTGAAATCGGTACATTTTTTGGGTTATGTGATTTCGTCGGATGGCATCGCCACTGACCCAGATAAAATTGCAGCTGTTAAAGAATGGAAACAGCCAACAACTACAGTAGAGGTCAGATCATTCTTGGGCTTTGCTTCCTATTATAGAAAATTTGTACCTGGTTTTGCAAAAATTGCCGCACCATTGCATGACTTGGTAAACAAAATGACAAAGAAACACAGTAAGGAGAAAAAGAAAGGTAAAACACAACTGATAGGTGAATTATGGACTGATGAATGCCTGAACTCGTTTAAGCTCTTGAAAAAGGCTTTGACAGAGACGCCGATATTAGGATACGCGGACTTTGACAAACCATTTCGGCTAGAAATTGACGCCAGCTCTAAAGGTCTGGGAGCTGTGCTATCACAACAACAAAAGCAAGGTTTCAGGGTTATTGCGTATGCCAGTCGAGCTCTGAAGGAATCAGAGAAGAACATGACAAATTACAGCGCCATGAAACTAGAACTTTTGACATTAAAATGGGCTGTGACTGAAAAATTCAGGGACTATCTATTAGGTGCTAAATGTGTGGTATACACTGACAATAACCCCTTGAGTCACCTAAAGACAGCAAAGTTGGGATCCATCGAACAGCGATGGGCAGCAGAATTGGCACTCTTTGACCTGGAGATAAAATATCGCCCGGGGCGGTCCAATGGCAATGCGGACGCTTTATCAAGGAATCCGTACGAGAGACCGGGCGATGAGGAAGAAACGCTGACAGGAATTTGTGGGGTCAGAGCGTCAACAGATATCCCTCACGGGGTGCAAGTGATGCAAAACGGACAGACCGGGGTGGAGCACATATCCACAGAGCCCGGACATATGGACATTAGTGATTTTAATTGCCTTAATAATAAAGAGATAAGAGATGCCCAGAGAACGGATAGTGGCTTACAGCCGCTGTTGAAACACGTCCAGGAACAAAAATTCCCAGGAAGAAGGGAAAGAGAACAATTTGTTCGAGAAACAAAGAAAATACTGAGTCAGTGGGACCGTCTCAGTATAAAGGATGGTGTTCTCATGCGGAGAATTCATGACCAAATTGATGGGACAATACACCAGGTGGTGGTGCCTGGACAATTACGAGAAGAAGTGCTAAGGTTGGCACATGACAGGGCAGGACACCAGGGTCAGGACAGGACGCACAAAATATTACGACGGAGGTGTTACTGGCCCAATATGGAAATGGAGGTTAAACGCCATTGTGAGGCTTGTGTGAGGTGTCAGCATGCGAAAATGCCAGTTGTCAAAATGAGACAGCCATCAGGACACCTACTAGCGACAAAACCACTAGAGATTGTGGCTATGGACTTTACGTCGTTGGAGCAATCATCGGATGGGACGGAACATGTGTTGGTAATGACTGATGTATTCACCAAATGGACTGTGGCGGTGCCCACACGAGATCAGACTGCCAAAACAGTGGCAAAGGTCTTAATAGAACATTGGTTCATCAAATATGGCATACCAAGACAATTACACTCTGACCAAGAAAGGGCCTTTGAGTCAGAAGTAATTAACCAACTGTGCAGCCACTACGGGATCAACAAATCTAGAACAACCACATTTAATCCGAAAGGAAACGGACAGTGCGAGCGGTTCAACCGCAGCATGCATGATTTGCTGCGTACTCTAGAACCTGAACAGAAAAAAACGTTGGCCTGATTTTCTCCCAGAGTTGGTATATCTATACAACTGCACCCCCCATGCCACAACCGGCTTTTCGCCACACATGTTGCTGTTCGGACGGGAGGCTCGACTCCCTCTTGACTTGTTCCTAGGAAAAAAGGAGAGTATGACTGGCTCATACACTGCACTGGAATATGTGAATGAACATATGAGACGAATTAGAGAAATGTACAGGGTAGTACAGGAAAGACTAGAACATGAAGCACGGCGAAGGGAACCGCCGGTACAGACAAAGGACCCGCCACTCAAACTGAACGACAGGGTATTACTGCGTAGCCACCCGTTAGGCAGAAACAAAATCCACGACCTCTGGGGACAGGAGATATGGCAAGTCGTGGAGATGCCTAAAGTAGCAGGTGGCCCCTTTAAGATAAGACCCATCGATCACACCAAACCGGATCGGTGGGCGAATATTGCTCAATTAAAGAAATATTGTCATAGTCAAGAAGAGCAGTTACACACAAGGAAACCCAAGACAATTAGGGAACCGGAAACTATAACGGAAATTCACATACCCATCCCGGAACCATGTCACCATCAACAGAACAACAGCGATACACAAGTGGAGGATAACGGCAACGAAGAGGATCCCGTTCCTCCCAGAAGCAGAGAGACAGTAGACCATCAGATAAGTGGTCCGCGGAGAAGTTTGAGAGACAGAAAGAATACGAAATTTTTTGTCAGCAACCATCAATTCTTTCATGGTCGCGCTGGTATGAGAACAGATTGTTCAAAAAGTCATAAAAGTGAACTGGTGAAGGCACCAAACGAAAAAAGGTGGATGTGAATTCTAGAACTGTTTTGTGTCTGAGGAAGATGATGTAGACACATTTGATATGTGAAATAGGGATAACGGTCAATCTTATACGAATGTGACGACATTGACAGTGAGTGGAACAATAAATTTTTTTTTTACGGTGGTGCGATTGACTTTGAAGGACTGCACCTGCCAAGCGTTGTTTGTGGTTGATAACACACAAAAAAAGGCAGGGGTGGATGTAACTAGGGGAAGTTACCAGAGACATAAGAACGCAGTACAGCGCTGTCAACTTTGACACGACTGATGTAATAACGCAGGTGTTGGCTGATAACGATCAGAAAGCCAAGGCGTAGTATCTTGGGAAGCGATACGATAAGAACGCAATACGGTCTGTCAACTTTGATGTGACAGGATGCAGATGGCTTATTAAATCGGACTGTACGACAGAAGCGGCGTAATTAACATTCTGATGCAACGATTAGAATCGATTACGATTACGATTATGATAGAACCGAATACGATTACGAATACGAAGGGGATATATAGGAAGGCGACGGCTGAGCTCGCTGGGCTCTCTCTCTCTCGATCAGTCAGTCAGTGTGGCAGTATCAAGTTGGTTATTGAACGGGTTAGCCGTATTGTGTTAAGAAGGACGATAGACATGTGCATTCAGTTATGTGAAGACTAGTGAGGACTGTTGGGGGTCAGTTGATTCAGACTATTATTGTGAAGCATTCCTTTTGATTCATTATATTATTGTGAAGCATTTCTTTGATTCATGTAATAAAAGGATCAATAGCGAACCTGCATCTTCGAGTATCTATACTGTGGTCGATGTTGTGTAGAATGAGTGGTTAGACTCGGTAACATTTGGCGTTGTCGAGCAGAACTCGTTAACATTTGGCACTACAGGCAAATAGTCTCGTTACATATATATATATATATATATATATATATATATATATATATATATATATATATATATATATATATATATATATATATATATCAGTGGCGTTGCGTGGTCGGGTGTCACCCGGTGCGGCACTTAATGGTGTCACCCTCCCCCCAGAGGCATAGAGACCCTTCCCAGGGAAACTATAACGGAAATTCACATACCCATCCCGGAACCATGTCACCATCAACAGAACAACAGCGATACACAAGTGGAGGATAACGGCAACGAAGAGGATCCCGTTCCTCCCAGAAGCAGAGAGACAGTAGACCATCAGATAAGTGGTCCGCGGAGAAGTTTGAGAGACAGAAAGAATACGAAATTTTTTGTCAGCAACCATCAATTCTTTCATGGTCGCGCTGGTATGAGAACAGATTGTTCAAAAAGTCATAAAAGTGAACTGGTGAAGGCACCAAACGAAAAAAGGTGGATGTGAATTCTAGAACTGTTTTGTGTCTGAGGAAGATGATGTAGACACATTTGATATGTGAAATAGGGATAACGGTCAATCTTATACGAATGTGACGACATTGACAGTGAGTGGAACAATAAATTTTTTTTTTACGGTGGTGCGATTGACTTTGAAGGACTGCACCTGCCAAGCGTTGTTTGTGGTTGATAACACACAAAAAAAGGCAGGGGTGGATGTAACTAGGGGAAGTTACCAGAGACATAAGAACGCAGTACAGCGCTGTCAACTTTGACACGACTGATGTAATAACGCAGGTGTTGGCTGATAACGATCAGAAAGCCAAGGCGTAGTATCTTGGGAAGCGATACGATAAGAACGCAATACGGTCTGTCAACTTTGATGTGACAGGATGCAGATGGCTTATTAAATCGGACTGTACGACAGAAGCGGCGTAATTAACATTCTGATGCAACGATTAGAATCGATTACGATTACGATTATGATAGAACCGAATACGATTACGAATACGAAGGGGATATATAGGAAGGCGACGGCTGAGCTCGCTGGGCTCTCTCTCTCTCGATCAGTCAGTCAGTGTGGCAGTATCAAGTTGGTTATTGAACGGGTTAGCCGTATTGTGTTAAGAAGGACGATAGACATGTGCATTCAGTTATGTGAAGACTAGTGAGGACTGTTGGGGGTCAGTTGATTCAGACTATTATTGTGAAGCATTCCTTTTGATTCATTATATTATTGTGAAGCATTTCTTTGATTCATGTAATAAAAGGATCAATAGCGAACCTGCATCTTCGAGTATCTATACTGTGGTCGATGTTGTGTAGAATGAGTGGTTAGACTCGGTAACATTTGGCGTTGTCGAGCAGAACTCGTTAACATTTGGCACTACAGGCAAATAGTCTCGTTACATATATATATATATATATATATATATATATATATATATATATATATATATATATATATATATATATATATATATATATATATATATATATATATATATCAGTGGCGTTGCGTGGTCGGGTGTCACCCGGTGCGGCACTTAATGGTGTCACCCTCCCCCCAGAGGCATAGAGACCCTTCCCAGGGACAAACTTTCAAATTTTCGATTTCCCCCCCCCCCCTCAAACTTTCGATTTGCACCCCCCCCCCCCCTCAAGTTTTCGATTTGCACCCCCCCCCCCCCAAACTTTCGATTTGCACCCCCCCCCCCTCTCGAGTTTTTCTCTATATATTTTGCTATTTTTTGCCTTGGTGTCACCCCCCCCCTAAATGGTGTCACCTGGTGCGGTCCGCACCCCGCCCCCCCCCCTCGCTACGCCCCTGATATATATATATATATATATATGTATATGTATATATATATATATATATATATATATATATATATATATATATATATATAGGCCTATATGAAAGTTTTGAACCCCCCATGAGACGATCCTGGCTACGCCACTGTATATTATATAGATCTAAGTCTAATTGAAGAGGGGTGCATAATTGTTAATTCGTCCTGGGTACCGAAATTCATCGCTGCGCTTTTGTGTATAGTTTATATAATATAATCAAGTTATATTTTATATTCATAATGGCGATTTCACATTTTTGCCATCCCCCCTCCATTGATAGCGCCCTAGGAGACTGCCTAGGGCGCCGGCCCTGAATACATTTTCATGTGAATGGAAATTAGGCCTAAAACTAAAGGGATATTACTCTAAATAAAACTTTTAAAGATGGCCGTTGTTTCTAATATTTAAAAAAGATAGGCCTATTAGTACTATTACTAGTATTACTAATAGTATTAGCCTAGGTATTACTGTATTATTAGAATATTAGGCTACTCAGAAAAGCAAATTTTGGAATTCGAACACCGTTCTCGTTGTTAAAAGTTTGTTTCAGAATATTGGTATTTGATATCATTAACGGCGGTGATTTATTATTTATTTATTAGTATCTTAGAATACTTAGATTCTTAGAGAATAGAATTGAATAGATTATTTGGTAATCTATCGTTTTAGGACTTAGATCTAGGTACGTAAAATCGCCCGCGACTTGCAATGTGAAAAACAGGTGACTCCTTAAATTTTAATAATTATTTCACATTTTGAGGAGGATTTATGTTTTTTTAAAATACAAACATGTTTCCTTGTGTCATTTATTGACATTTATGTACCTGTTAAACAATTGAATTGAAGCTTTTCCGTAATAAATGAAGACTAGCGATGTTTCCAACAGATGCAACCATGCTCATTTACTATAGCCATATAGCAGCCATCTTGTTTAAGTTTTATTTTTATAAGCTTATAGCGCGAAATTCAGAGGGAAGCCACTCTATTTTACAAATGGCTGCTGTTTATATCTAGCAAATCTTCCTCACAGACACTGCTGTTTAAACTAGGTTAAAGTTAATTTCTAGCCTATATCGATATATAGGTACGTAAAATCACCAGCGACTAGATCTAGATATCTAGATCTAGATCTAGATCTAGATCTAGTAAGCCTAACTACTAAGATCTAGATCTAGTAATGTCCGAAAAAGTTACCTCATTGTCAAGGCTTTTTAATAGAAGTATAGGATGATTAATATTTAGTTAACTACCAGTAACCTAACACTCCTTTTTTAAAGAAGATTCCATTTTCAGACACCGGTGTAAACATTCTCCCGCAGTGGATATATAATTTATATTAGGCGCCTATATATTAATATATATTGAATATTGAATTGTGATATATTTGTGTCAAATATTATAAAATAGATAAATGAATAATAATAAACCTAAATTCTAAATCAATGGCAAAAAATAATAAATACTAAGTGACTACTCGGAAGAAGATTTTTCTCCCCAACGTCTCCAATTAGTCGGCAAAAGATAGCTCTGTGCATGCGCAGTGACCTATGGCTAGGGTTAGAATTAGGGTTAGGGATAGGATTAGGGTTAGGGATAGGGTTAGGGATAGGATTAGGGTAGGTGTTAGGGTTCTGCTGTTGTAAACATACTCATGTGCAGTGCCAATGAAAACGTCGCCGCGATGGCAAGTCGTAGTTTCTCTCCATTGCGCATATGTATCTTTTTCCGGCTAGCATCGGCCTAATAAATATCTCAAAATCATCAATATGAATATTTTATATAGGCCAGAAATTAACTTTAAACACTAAACAGCATTTAGTGTTTGCGAGCAAGATTTGCTATATAAAGTATATTATAAACAGCAGTCACTTGTAAAATAGAGTGGTTTCCCCTAATACTCGCGCTATCGGTTTACAAAAAAAACTTAAACAAGATGGCTGTTATAGAAATCTAGTAAATGATACTAAATGAGCTTGGTTGCATCTGTTGTGTTAGAAACATCGCTAGTCGATATTTAAGGAGTCACCTGTTTTTCACATTACTAGTCGCAGGCGATTTTACGTACCTAAAACTATAGATTACCCTTACTTCTTACTATTCTAGAAAAGAATCTGGATGATTTTATTATTATTTTCTTTTGACTTTTAGGTACCGATGTCCAATAATAGATCTAGTATTAATAGTAGACATTTCCATAAAATAGGTGTGTTGGGTTGCTAGTAGATCTAGAATCTAGATCTAGCATTGTTACTTTGTAATCTTGACTAATTTTATGGTTAGAAATTCTTCAAATTGGGGTTACTACGGGTTATGTTGGGCAGGGTTAGGGGAGAATATTTACACCGGTGTCTGAAAATAGAATCTTCTTTAAAAAAAGGGTGTTAGTTTACTGGTAGTTAAATAAATAGTAAAATACAGTTAATACACACATGGCATGCTAATGACAATGTCAATGCTAACCCTGTCCCTAACCCCAAACCTGGTCCTACCATACACCTAACCCGACTAACCCTAATTTCTAACCATAAAATTAGTCAAGATTACAATACTACTAACAACCCAACACACCTATTTTATTTAAGAGTCTATTGTCGGGCATAGGTATCTATAATCATCCAAATCCCATTATCGGACACCTGTATAAAAATTCTCCCCATATCTATTCTAGATCTAGTCTAGAGACTATGATGATCTAGATTTAGTAATTTAGTAGTGCACTGGTAATTTATCGTTTTAGGTATGTAAAATTGGCAGAGGCTAGATCTATTAATGTGAAAAAAAGTTGCCTAGGCTTTAATACTTTAATAAAAGTAGATCTATAAGTATAATGTGATATATTACAGATATATTTGTGTAAAATGTTATAAATAACTGAACAATAAACCAAAATTGAAAATAAATGGCTAAATATATATATAAGCCTAAATATATCAATATAGGCCAGAAATTAACTTTAAACAGCAGTGTTTGCGAGCAAGATTTGCTTTATAAACAGCGTCCATCTGTAAATTAGAGTGGTTTCCCCTGACACTGAATCTCTAACTATAAGTTTATAAAAAAATAAATTAAACAAGATGGCTGCTAAAGCAGTTAAAGTAAATAGGAGATCTAAATGAGCTTGGATGCATCTGATTAAAACACGGCTAGTCTTTCTTATTTGTTACTGAAAAGTTTCAATACAAATGTTTAAAAACAGGTACATGAATGAAACTTTGAAACGTTTTTGTAATTTTCAAATTCAAAACATAAATCCTCCTAAAAATGTGAAATAATTACGAAAATTTAATAAGTCCCCTTTTTTTCACATTACTAGTCTCGACAGATTTTACTTACCTAAAACTATAGATACTAAATAATATTTAATAAATAGTTACCAGATCTACTACTAAATTAGTATGTAGATCTAGCATTTGGACGACGGGAGATAATTTTCATACAAAAACCTGCTCAGAGCTCTTGACTGATTTTTCAAATTTTCTTTTTAACACTGTCTCTTATTTAACTTATTAATTTAAAATTAATATGATATTAATTTGCAATAAAAAAACAACCACATTTTAAAAATCTACTGAGGTTATAAAGAAATTGTGATTTAATTTTACAAACACATTTTTAATGAATTTTTTAAAGATTCAGACATTCATCGGCCATGTTGTATAGTCATAGCAAAAATGTACATTTTTAAAAATAAAGCATAGATCTACCACCAAACAGAAACAAGCTTGCACAATTATTAATGAACATTTACAGGAAAGAACCACCCCTGTGTCATTATTTATCATTAGAATTCAAACATATTTTATAAAATTATTTTTATTTCCCACTTGCTTAATTTTTTACACAAAATTTAACAGACTACATTTTAAATAAATTTTAAACATTTCTTCTCTCCAATTAAAGCTAGAAATATAAATTTGGTACCAATGCAATTCTTAATACCTCCTTTAACTAACTCATTTTGGTGGATAAAATACTCAAAAATTTCTTTTTTAAGGCTAGGGTAGACTGCTCTAACTTTGACCGGGTTCTAACTTCGACCGAATTCCGTCTTTGGTCAGAAAATAATTTATTAAAACATAAATAAATGCTATTGGCTAAAAAATATTTATATATTAAGTTGCACAATTGAACTATGGGGGATTTCCCTTTTGTAATGACATGTCCATTTTTAGCCGTTTTCCCGCTCTTTACTCACAAATTTAGGCCCTTTGGCGTCAATGAGTTTTTCGAGTGAAAATATCAAATTTCCATTTTGTCAACTGTTTCTTGCAGTGCTTCACAATGCCAAAAATGTAAGTAAAAATAGTTTTAAACTTTTTTAAACATGAAAAGAGTTTATAATACAGGTTAATCTACATATATGTACTTTTTAAATTTTTATTTAGGGCTCTAAAAATAAAAATAACGAGCCGACCCGCTGCGTATCATACGCCGCTATTTAGTAGTTTTTTTCTACTTTTCAGTAATTTATAATTTGTGAATTCGACAATACCAATGCTGCCACTGAAAATATTTGCTTAAAAACACTAAACCCCCCCCCCCCACGTGAAAGCAGCCTCCTCTTAGTTACCTCCTCTAAGTTTAAAATCGTTTCAAACTAAATTATCTGCCCCTAATAGCAGTCACCAAACCCGTCTCTATGATTGTAAAATGTAAACAGTGTGACCACAGCTCACCAGACAATGTGGGGGTGGGGTGGGGGTGGTAGTGATAGTGATAGAGAGAAAGAGAGGGGACTGCAAGGAGGCGCTTGCAGCTTGTTTTCTAACGGCTCCCAGAAGAGAATTATATATATATAGATTGTGAAAAACATATCGGTCGAAGTTAGAACCATGTAAAAAATGGGATGTTGTAACTTCGACCGATCTATCCAAATGTCCACCTAGCGTAGCATAAAGTATAATTTGACCACTAGGCTAGGCCTATAAGCCTTTTTTAAAAAAAATGTAATTAAAAACAAATGTCTTGTATTTGTTTTATCAACAGGCAAAAAAGCCTTAAGGAAAAAAGGTCATATGCTACATATGAGACTGAAAGCCTTAGTCAAGCTGTAGATGCTGTTAATAAGGGCAAGTCCTACGGAAAGGCAGCTTTACAGTTTGGGGTCCCCAAAACAACCATAATTGACCACGTAAAAGGCCGTATAAAAGAAGGGTCTATGCCAGGCCTAAGCTGTGATATCGATCCAGCTTTAGAAAATGAAATTGTCTTGAGGGTCCTGGAGGCATCGAAGGCGGGGTTTCCTTATACAAAACGCCGCCTTCTAGCAATGATAAGAAACCTTACGAAGCGTCTGGAAATCCAGACATGATTCAAAAATGGGATTCCTGGAGAGGGATATTGGAGGAAATTGAAATTACGACACCCCGAACTGACCATCCGAAACCCTGAAGCTCTACCTCAGTGTAGGATGACAATGCTAAACAGCAATGTCGTTAAGAACTACTTTGATGACCTGAGGAAACTGTTGGCTGATTCCCACCTTATGTCACAGCCTCACTGCATTTGGAATTGTGATGAAACTGGGATTCAGCTACAGCACAAGCCAACCAAAGTAGTTGCCCAGAAAGGTGTAAGAGGGGTGTGACCGGGTCTTGCGACAACATAACAGCATTTGCCACGGTCAATGCCGCTGGCGAGGCAATGCCCCCCATGATAATTGTGAAGGGCAAAACCCAGCGAGCAGTTTCGTCCTTCAATGTCTGTGATGCGCCAAAGGGAGCTGTGTAGACTTATCAGGAGTCTGGGTGGATGGAAGATCTTTTGGGAGTCCAATGGTTCAAGCAAGTTTTCCTTAAACATTGTGGCACAGACCGCCCCCAGCTTCTCCTGTTAGATTCACACAGCTCCCATGAGGTTGTGGATCTGCTGGAAACAGCAAGGAATGAAAATAATATACACATATTCGCCTTACCACCCCATACAACACACAAGTTGCAGCCGTAGGACAAATGTGTCTTTGGGCCGTTCAAGAAGTATTATGGTGCAGCATGCATCGAATTTCTTTCGGAGCACCCGGCAAACGTGATAAGTAAAGTCACATGGACTAAACTTTTCACTGCAGCATGGAGCCAAGCCTTTTGCCCAAGCACAATCAAAAAAGCTTTTCAGGCTACCGGAATCTATCCGTTTGATCCAACGGTTGTCACAAGAAGTGAAACATTACCAAGTGAGGTATTTGACCAGCAAGCACCTCCAACACCAGTGGCAAGCGATCAAGAGCAAGTTCAGCCCATTGCTTCTGCTGTCTCTCAGGATATGGCCATGTTCGAGGAAGCATATGCTCCCTCTGCTCCTGAAGCAACAATGGTCGACGCGGATGTCCTCAACAATGACCCATGGTGGTCACCTCCTGAGGACCAAAATGAAAGTAGGCCTATAGGTGAAATACGTGCTACGGGTGCTAGGCCTAGCAAAAACTTTTCGGACATCCTAAAGCTTGCCATGGACATAAGTGGCATCGAAGAGGATGAAGCCGTTGACCAAGCAAGTGGAAGTGAAACACATGAGAAATGGTTGGCGGAATTATCAAGCGTTTTTGATAAACCCGTCTTGCCAACGGCGGAAAAAAAAAAGCTCATCACGGAAAATTACAACTCACAGGTTGTTGACCAGTGATGAGGTAGTTGGAATGAAGAAAAGGCAGGCAGAGGAAAAAGAAAGCAAGTCGAATGAGAAGAAAAGACGGGCAGATGTGAGAAAAGAGAAGGCTGCAAAAAAATTAAATTAATGATGTGTTGTAGGCTCGCCTACATGTGTTGTCTGTAAATTACTATAAATATTTTTTCCTTTTTTACTTTTAAAAATGTCATTGTGTTTACTTCTTTTTTGTTTGTTTTTGTTTTCATTTGAAGATAAGTTATTTTAAAACCTTTAAATACTTATTTAGTTGGCCTTTGTTGTGTGTTTTTTAATAATAGGCCCAGGCTACGGTCATATTCCTAGAGCGGTCGATGTTAGAACAAGCCGCTGGTCAAAGTTAGAGCAGCCCGGTCGAAGTTAAAAACCAAAAAGAAAAATTTGGGTCAGTGTCTAGGCTTGCATATAGTATTATTTCCTTCATAGCGATTGGCTATCTATTTATACCAAACCAATCAGCAGAGGATAACGTTTTTAACAGTGAAAAAATGAAAACCCTATTTTGATTAGCTCACGAGATATAACGAAGAGAAGCGAATCTTCAGCTCGTGAGAAAACGGATCGGTCGAAGTTAGAGCAGTCTACCCTACTGCCTAAAATAACTAGATCTACTACAACTACTACTACTACTAGATTTAAGCCTTCTTCTTCTTTTTCGTTCTTAATTTTTAGTGTTGGGAGGGATTGAGCCTTATCTCCCAGAGGGTTTGAACTCGAGACTTTTTTCGAATTTTATCAACCATGAGCTTTGCCGACTCGACCATGCTTCTATCACAATTAAGGCTACGTGTCAACTGGTTATGCACCATTGAGGCAATTGACTCCGATTTCAGCCTGCTTTTCTTTTTGGATTTGCTTCCATAGCCTTTGTCCAACCAAGAACAAACTACAAGGCAGTAGTTGTTTGATTTTGGAGTTGTCTCTCCTAGAAGAGTGGCTGTCCCCAGCTAACGAGCCTCATCTGCCCGAGGGTTCGAACTCAAGACTTTTCGGTTTAGCAACCATGAGCTTTACCGCCTCGACCACGTCGACCCCTGATTTAAGCCTAAATAGCCTAAATACTAAATAGGCATAATAAATCACTGCCGTTAACCACGGTCAATGGCTACATACTCTTATTACTACTACATAATACATAGATTAAATTTTAATATCTAGGCCTACATATTACAATTACATACATAACATATGATTTACTAGGTCATTACTCATTAGGCCTTATTAAATAAATACTGATGTTCTGAAACAAACTTTGGATACAACTACAATGATGTCCAATGGTTGAAATGGAAATACCAATATTTTATATTATTTAGGTCTATTAAATATAAAATAACTAGTTACTAGATCTACTTTAGTTAGGTATCCTTGGAGCTAACCAAAATGAGCCTGATGTGTCAACAGAATAGTTACCTGAAAGAGGTTAGCAAATTCATGAAATTATATAGCCTATTGGCACAGAGTAACTATGATTTTACATTAGACGTCATATTCAGCAAAAGTTAGAAGTCACATAATGTGATAGAAAGGTATCTAGATCTAGACATCTAGTAATAATGTGTGGAAGAAGTAACAAATGAAAAAAGTTTAAAGTTAATTAGCAAATTTTGCTCTTAAACTTAAACGCTGCTGTTTAAAATTAATTTCTGGCCTATAGGCCTAGGCTGTTGACTATATTGATTTATTGATAAATTTAGACATAGTATTTGGTTTATTATTCAATGGACCCTACCGAGTATAGTCACTAAATGAGGCCCATTAAATATTTTTAAAGTCATGCATGGTGTAATTAGAATTAATAATAATATGGTTATAAGTTACTCACTGTTTGGGTTTTGTCGGAAAGAGTGCATATATTTGACGTTTCGGTATTTTCGGTTATTAAACACAATTTTTTAAAAAGGCAAAAGCTGTTTGGTAATGGTGACAGAAACGAAGACATCCGGCTATTCAAAAGGCTAGCATAAATTTATCATACAAAATGTAAACAAAAATGGCAGAACAAGGTCATGTGGTTTAAAATAGCATAATTTTATTTAAAAATTATCGCCAAAGTTTTGTAAACAAATTATGATATGTGCAGCTGTCAGAAGGTAAATTACAGAGTTCACGCACTGCCAATCAATGTTTCTCTTACAAAAGTGAAACATCAGGTTATAACTTAGACTTAATTCAAAAAGTCAAATTCAAGTTTTCTGAATTTGCAACTTTTATAACATTGATTCTAAAAATATTTAATTTCTGAATTATTTTTAGGCTTATGTTTTTATTTTATTTTAACTTTTATTAAACCTGCACTAAAGCAGATGTACTAAACTACTATGATGTAACCCAATCACAGAATTGTTACAAATAATTTCCTCTCTATCTTATTATTGAATGATGATTTTTTACTTTAACATATAGATCTATAGAGTATAAAGTAAAGAGAAGGGGGTATAAACATATACAAAAATTAAAAAAGATTTTCACAATTGTTGTTTTACACCTCCCTACTAATAAAGGATGTATTGTACGTGTGGAAGCTAATGTCTCTAGTGAGAGAATATGTTCTATATGTGTGGAAAATACATCCATTCTGAAAAAAAGCCAGGATTTATAACCATACTAATTTTAATTACACCATGCTTGATTTTTTAAATATTTAAAGGGACTCTTTGATATAGACTACTCTTTTATATGGACAGAGTAAGGAAAAAGGATTTGATCTTTTTTTTAAAATGTTATATTTTAGTTGAATACTCATGTTAAAAGTTGTAAAGCAGCAAGCAGCTATGTCTCAAATGATGGTAAATTGATTAAGATCCAGTGCTTTGAAGTCATTCTAGAAGACACCATTTTGTTTCCTGAAGGTGGAGGGCAGGTAATTATTTCCAAAGATACCATTATGTTTACAGCTCATGCATGTAGATTACGTTGTAGTGCTAATGTTTTTTTTAAATATATAAATACTGAGTCAAATTATATAGGCCTAAATATTCTAAAAATAAAATATTTTATATGCAATAATTAAACCATTAACGTCATTGATAAACAAATAATGTTTTTAACTTTCAGCCTGATGATAGAGGAACTGTAAGTAAACTTTATTCGTTTGAAACCACTTTAAAATATCATTTTTTTCATTCTATGTAATAGTTTCACTATTCCGTCACTATTATGTCTGTCTGTCTGACAAGAATGCTCTTAAATCTAAATCTAAAGAAAACACCAGGAAAATAAAAAATTTCACAGGGGATTATAGTGACGTCACATGTAATAGGAATTTATCAATATGAAATGAAACATGCAAAGTTTTAACAGCAGAAAAGTATACACAATAAAATGACGTAATTGATTTATGAAAAATCAAATTAAAAATATTATGTTGATAACAAAACAGCATAATAAGGATTCACTGATACTTGATAATAAAGACACTGAAATTACAGATTAATTCATTTGTCAAATCCATGCATAATTTCTTTCAAGCATTTCTTCAATAGGGGTTAGGCCCCCCTCCCATGTATAATGACTACACAAAACAGAAAAGCATCGTTGATTGTTGAACAAACATAGATTAGAATTTTTTAAAATTGAATTCCGAAAATGATACACAAAAAAAAAATTATGTATTTATTATAGAGACATAAAAAAATAAATGCCTAATTTAAGTGTCTACTTTTAGAAGAAGTGTATGTACATGTAGATAGTAATAGTTAGTATTAGGATTATGGTTTAGGTTAAAGTTCTTCAGGGTTTCAATTCAGGTTCCATTACGGTTAAATTTCATACCTGTTAAAGTTGAAAATTTTTGCATCTGCTAAATTTACGGATCTGGTAAAAGTGCAGATCCAGTTTTCATAACGATAAAGGAAATACACAACATACCTAAATCCTCTTACATCCTGTCAATATACTTAGCACTGATTATGCATACATATTTTAAAAAAATTTGAACTGAGTTGTATATTTTCAGAATTTTGAAACAGAAGTCTGTTTTATTTTATATATTTTGTTATTTTTACAAATTGTTTGTAAACTGTAAGTAGAGTGTATAGAATAAATAAAAGGCAGTATTAAAAATACCTACAACATTTGCACTAGATCAATCCCTGCTAATTATGTAATTATTTTTTTCCCAACACCAAAACAAAGTAATAAAAAGTAAATTCTTTTCCACTAATGCAATGTTTTATAAAGGGAAGTAATTGTGTTTTCCTAATTTATCAAAGGGAAGTAAGTGCTAAAGGACTAAATATAAATAATTTTCAGACATAATTAGAATTTTTGTAAAAGATGATATTTTTTTAAAATTGTGTTTAATGAACATGCTGACAATTATTACTATCAGCTTGAAAAATGAAAATTATTTCCCAACACTTTCAGTATTAATTTTTTAAACCATGCATTTAGACCATGAGGGCTTTAATAATCTAACACTCGACTCCGTGAAAGTATCAAATTTTTTTGTTGTTTCTTATATTCCTTTGTAATCCTCGTTTACAAAAAAGTTACACATTGTATTAGATCCTTTAAATTAATAATTTCAGATAAATGATATTCCTGTTTTGAGAGTGTTGCGAGTTGGAGAAAATGCTGTGCACTTTATACAGTCAGAGATTCAAGAAAACGCCAAAGTTTTTGTCAAGCTTGACTGGCCACGGCGGTTTGATCACATGCAACAACACACAGGTGAATGTTCAACTCAATTTCACATGGAGTACAAAATAGCAACAATATTTATAACTACTTTTGCACTTCATTAGTATTTTAGAAAAAATATTTGGTCTTCTAGAACTAATAGAAATATTGTTTGTTTGTTTTTAAATTTATTCAGCCAATTATATTTCACTCAACAAATAGTTTGGACTGTCTGTAAAAATTTTGAAAAATAAAATTGTTTTATTAGCCAGTAAGGTATTTTTTTTAGTAAAAGAAATAGTGTGATCAATCACTAGATTTCATACTTAGTAAACAGAATTGCTCTGTCAATCAGCTATATTTACTTACTTGTAAATTGAGTGTACTGTAATCATGCAAATCAAAATTGCCATTTTGACAAATCTTGATGCTTTACACCTCCCTGAGTTGGAAAACCTTAGTTTTGCAATCCTGTCTGTCTGTGATTGTGTGAATGCTATAGCTTTAGCAGCATTTCATTTAGGTTCAGGGGGGGGGGGGGGAGAGGGGGGGGGGGGCTCAATCCCACTTTATTTTCTCCTTTACCAAAAATTGTGATATTTTATACTTCTCATTTATTTGACATTAACATTAAAACTGGCATTTCATTTTTTACTTAAAAAATACTCATGGTGTATACTATTTGTGATAAACTTGCTGTGAAAACCATATGTAATAAACCTGATATATACTTTGTGTATCCACATGAATAGAACAGTTATGTTGAATCATTTGACTCACAAGCTTAAACTTGGTGGTATACTGCTGAAATACAAAAATACCAACACTCCCTGAGCTTGTGATAATAAGTCAGGGTAACCATATGTTTACCATGACTTATTACTGGGTTGGCAATTACAGGATGAACAGTAAGCCACTGAACTATCGTGTGCTGTACTATCCTAACCCTTGGGCTTACACAAACAGAAGTCCCCTAACATTGACATAACTATTCTATTTAACATCTCCAAAAAACACAGAAAGTATGCAATTATTTATATAATTCAAAATTGATTCAAATAAAAGAAAATAAGTATGTTCTCTTTTCTCTCCAGCCCAACATTTAATAACTGCCATTATAGACCAGACATTTGGCTATCAGACAACTTCATGGTATGTCACATTTTCTCTCCAGCACTCTAACCCATCTTCTAAAGCATTGTTGCTCTTTATGTTAACTAGTTGTAGATGTAACATATGTTTAAATTAAATTATAAATGCTAGTGAGTTGTGTTCTTTGTTTACAAGATTTTTTTTTGCCACATGAGTCTTTGTTTACAAGATCTTTTTTTGCCACATAAGTCTTTGTTTACAAGATCTTTTTGCCACATGAGTCTTTGTTTACAAGATCTTTTTTGCCACATGAGTCTTTGTTTACAAGATCTTTTTGCCACATGAGTCTTTGTTTAAAAGATATTTTTTGCCAAGTGAGTCTTTGTTTACAAGATCTTTTTTGCCACGTGAGTCTTTTTTTACAAGATCTTTTTAGCCACATGAGTCTTTGTTTACAAGATCTTTTTTGCCACATGAGTCTTTGTTTACAAGATCTTTTTTGCCACATGAGTCTTTGTTTACAAGATCTTTTTTGCCACATGAGTCTTTGTTTACAAGATCTTTTTTGCCACATGAGTCTTTGTTTACAAGATCTTTTTTGCCACATGAGTCTTTGTTTACAAGATTTTTTGCCACATGAGTCTTTGTTTACAAGATCTTTTTTGCTACATAAGTCTTTGTTTACAAGATCTTTTTTTGCCACATGTACTGTTTTGTATATAATAGGCTTTAGTGAACCAGCAGATTGCCATTTATAGACCAGCCTGTTTTCTACATTCCAGAAGGGATTATACTAGTACAGTAAGGCAAACCAAACAATATGCTTGCTTTGGTCAACAGTGATCTATATAGATCTTGTATTTATGGACTGATTTTATATAATGCTATGTTATGGGGTTTGTTTTTAGTGTTGACTGGGCAGAATTGAGGCCACTTTGAAGAAAGTATGAATAGAGCTGTGCTGGTTTTTCTAGTTTATAGTGCAGATGAGATGAATAATAGAATTTGTATGCATTACATCAAAATAAGGTTTAGGGTTATGACTGTGTGTTATTGTTAGAGAAAGGTGCTAGGTTAGTCTAAGAAATGTAATAATAGTTTTAATCAGAGCAAGATTAAGAATTTTACACTGAAATAATCATCTTTTGTATTGGCATCTATGTGATAAGTAGGCAGTTTTGTTTTTTTACCTCAAATGTTTTGATAGGGTAGAGGAATCAAGCAACATGCTTATTTCTTCTAAACCATTTGAAAATATAAGCACGGTGTTTATTTCCTTGAAAGCCCATTAGAGGATATAAGTATGTTTCTTATTTTGTTTACCATTGACAGAAAAAAGCACTAGCCAGCTGTTTGATATTAAAAGTCCAGCCTGTGTTGAGCAATTTCCACAAATGTTGGCTGAAAGTAGACAGCAAATGAAAACCTAGTGGATACTAGAGAGTTTTTTGTTTTGATGTTTTAGGAGTTTGGGTACTGACATAGTGAGCATTGAGTTAAACACTCACAGCTTGAGCTCAGATCAGATGGTTGAGATTGAGACAAAAGTCAATGAATGTATACGGAACAACATAGCTGTTTTGACAACACTCTACAAAGATAAAGATGACCCTGAACTAACAAAAGTATGTAAACTTATAAAAAAGTTCATAGCTTACTTCATCTTAAACTGGTTACACACTTCATCATAACCTGTTGTTTTGTTATTTAATACTGGTACTTAACATTATATATTTGTATACCTATAGGCCTACTTTGTGTATATCTATCTATCTATCTATCTATCTATCTATCTATCTATCTATCTATCTATCTATCTAACTATCTATCTATCTAGATATATATAAATATATGGTGCCCTGTCAAAACGACCTGGGACAAATCGGCCCCGTCAAAGCGGCCCCGTTAATATGACCCCGTCAAATCGACTCCCGACAAACCGACCCCGTCAAAATAGCCCCGTTAAAAAGGCCCCGACTTATTGGCTCCCGTCAAATGGGCTCCCGTCATATTGACTTGCGACATATAGGCTCCCGACAAATGGGCTCCCGATATTTAGGCTCCCGACAAATGGACTCCCGACAAATGGACTCCCGACATATTAACCCCTGACAAATAGGCTCAGGACATATTGGCTCCCGACAAAGCGGCTCCCGACATATTGGCTCCCGACATAAGGGCTCAAGACAAATGGGCTCCCGACAAATGGGCTTACGACATATTGGCTACCGACAAATAGGCTCCCGACATATTGGCTCCAGGCAATTGGGCTCCCGACATATTGGCTTTTGACAAAATGACTCCCGACAGACATATTGGCTCCAGACCAATGAATGACCACTATTGGCATAAAAGTAACCATTTTGTCCTACCTCCACTACTACTATAAATTCTTTTTAATGCCCGAATGAAATTGTTTTTCATGAACCAACATTAATTCACAAATAAATCGAGCCCTTAGTGGTGATCCTTAAATGACGTCATGCTTTTTTGACGATTTTTACCTCCCCCCCCCCCCCCCCCCCCCTCATCACACATCGTCACAAAATTACGGACCGCCCCTCCCCCCCTTCGAGTGTGACGTCATTTATGGATGACCCCTTAACAGCTAAATTCCACCAATTCTAAAGTTTTGATAATGTTTAATTTACAACAGAAAAGATCTGTTGCTTAAAAGCGAGCACAGAAATGTAAATGTATGATATACATGATGTTTATATGATAACAGCATCTTTTTTTGATAACCTACAAGCATACTGCAGGTAGGAAGGTATATCGTGGACCCTTCTCCCCACACACTGAGTTGGAACAGCCTATAACCGACTCAATTATGGATGTCATAGATAGATGACCCTTAAATTAAAACATACTATATTTTATAATAGATAAACTAATATAAAAATAAGGCCTGCCGAACAAGAGATGCATATGTGGTATTCAGTGGCGGAACTAGAAAAAATGGGCCAAACCGCAAAAATATTTTAGCCCCCTCCCCCCCCCCCCCCCCCCCCCCATATCTATATTTATATCTATATCAGAAACGGTATTATGTCAGTGGTCCTTTTGTCTGAAGCCAAATCGACAGGAGCCTTTTTGTCATGAGCCAAAATGATGCGAGCCTATTTGTCGGGAGTCGTAATGACGGGGGGCCGCTTTGTGAAGAAACTAAATGGCGGGAGCTTATTTGTCGGGAGTCGTAATGACGGGGGGCCGTTTTGTGAAGAAACTAAATGGCGGGAGCCTATTTGTCGGGAGTCGTAATGACGGGGGCCGTTTTGTGGAAAAAACTAATGACGGGAGCCTATATGTCGGGAGCCAAAATGACGGTAGCCTATTTGTCAGGAGCCTTATTGACTGGAGCCCTTTTGTCGGGAGCCTATATAACGGGAGCCTATTTATCGGTAGCCTAAATGACGGGAGCCTTTTTGTCGGGAGCCTATATTACGGGGTCCATATGTCGCTGGCCCTTTTGACGGGGCCGATTTGACGGGGCCGTTTTGTCATTGGCCGTTTTGACGCCTCACGTATATATATATATATATATATATATATATATATATATATATATATATATCGATGGTCTCGGTCAAAAACCGCCTAACTCCGAAAATGTAAATTTTACAGGGGAGACAAAAAACTGATTATTGCATAGTTGATCGCTCTAATAAAAATTTTTTTTTTTTTAATGATACTTGCGAAGAACCTCTCTACCAACTATACTGTAGCGTTTTAAAATGGGTTTTGTTAATATTTACACAATTATAGCGGGTTTAAAAAATAGTCAGTTTTGCTCAGTCTAAAACTCTCGCTGTAACTGAGAATTTTGGTCTCAGCCACATTGGTTCTTTTTGTCCAATGAACGTGATTTAGTTATGCTTATGTTTTTAAGTTATACATAACACTTTTTAATATTTAGATAATAATTTTGGGCTGAAATCAGTTTGGCTCTTGAAAATCTACTGGAAATAGGCTATATTAAACAAATACTCTTAAAATGATAAAATATAATAGAATAGATAAAAATAATTAATCAAATATCCTTACATATAAGTACTTTGACTGCTGTGGTGTAAAATCGCATTTCCAATCAAAAGTGTACTGACAAATATAGTGATCTTCCTTTTGCGCTGGAAATAATAAGCGCTTTGTTCAAATGATTATATCTTGATAATCATTCTACAGATTTCTATAATATTTTCAGGCATTATGGGGAATCATAGTGGCTTTTGATTTATGTAAAAAAAAAGAAAATTGAATTTTTTTGAGATTGATGGTTTTTGACGGAGACCATCGAATATATATATATATATATATATATATATATATATATATATATATATATTCTAGGCATACTGCCTAGCTTCGCTTAGGTTTTCATAATCATTTCAGAATTTGAATACTTAATTATTCAGTGATGGATGAGGTGTAGAGTGATTAAATTTAAACAGTGAATCTAATTTTAGAGAAGATGTTGTTGTATGTTGTTTAACAACCGTTTTCAGAATAAAATATTTAAAAGTACGCAATGTATGACTAAAATTGAATTAGAACTACAGAGGTTTCATGAACAGTATATCTCATAATTTATATTACATTGACTTTTAAAATTAATTTTTTTATTTAATTGTGATACGTAGCTTAATTAACAACTTAATTTTTTACTAAAACAAATGCTATGCTTTGTCATTTTCTGTTTCTGTTTAAAATAGTAACAATTATCTGAAAAAAAAATTATTTAAAAAGGTTACCTCCCTTGAAAATAGACCAAACGACGTATGTCTTTGTTTACTTTTTTTTAACAAACAGTTGCTATGCTTGTATAAGAAAATACGATATATGAACATATTTAACGACTACAATGGCTTTTTCCAACGGGAATAAAGTTTTTTTGTTATCCTCCAGGGTTGGTCTAACACCTCAAATAATATTAAGGGGATCGTTCGTCAATTTATTTATATATATATCTCATATAAGGAGAAATTCACTTGCAGTTATCTTTTAGCCCTGGTCGAGGGCTTTGAGTCTGACCAAAAGTTTTTCCATACGGCCTAGTCATCTATAGATATGTATGCAAAACATTAGCATGATGTACAGAGGTTAAGTAACCTAAAAATTGTGTTGAAAATTCCCTATTTTTCCCATAAAATACAAAGATTATATAGGGAAATACGACTGGGCAGTTTTGACCAATTTCCCGATTTTTGCCGGACATGGCGAGTTTTTTGTGACACCCCAAGGCGTTCTCCTACCACCTTACAAAATTTCAAGGGGGGTCATCGGAGGAATTTTTTTTTCGTAATAGAGCTCATATAAAGAGAATTTCACTCGCTGTCACTTTTTAGCCCTCGTCGAGGGCTTTGAGCAAAACCGACAGGTCTGCCCTACGGCCAAGCCATTTACCTATAAGCATGCCAAATATTAGCCAGATGTAAAGAGGATAAGTGCCTTAAAATCCGTTTCAAATACCCTGTTTTTCCCATAAAATACAAAGATTATATAGGGAAATACAACTGGTCAGTTTTGACCCCTTTAGGAAGTTTTCCAGATATGCTGAGTTTTTTGTGACATCCCAAGGTATTCTCCTACCAATTCACAAAATTTCAAAGGGGGTCGTCGGAGGAATTTTTTTTTCGTAATATAGCCCATATTAGGCGCCTGTCTGTCGAGGTCAGTTTTGACCCCCTCTCCGTGGACTTTTCAGCAAACCTTCACCGGCCCTTGTGTTCTATCGCCCCCAGGCACCATCGTGCCAAATTTGACGCGCCTGCGGCGCCGGGAAGTGCCCTATCGGGCTTGTTACTTACTTTTCCTCTCCTAGTGAGCAACATCCTCACACGATACAATTAAAATGTACACAAATAAAATAGTAGTATTATGTAAGAGTATCTAGATTTTTACACTGTAAAAGCAAATAATATCAAAGTGTAACATTAATGAAAAAAAAAAAACGAAAAACAATGGGGAAAAAAGATATTGTAACAGACCATTGTACACATACAGCAAGGCAAAAAATAGCAAAATGTATAAAGAAAAAAAATGATCATTCCAGTTAATTAAATAAATGATTAATTAAAATTAAGAAGACTTTTAAGAGCAAAAGTTGACTAGTCCCAACAAGTGTGGGGATGGGGGGGGGGGGGGGGGGGGATGACACCATAATGTAAACCTGCTACATCCAGCTGTATTAATAACAACTATACAAAAACATCGTTAGTACTATCTGAGCACAGTTTTATGCTAGCTTCATTTTCTAATTTACTACAAAAACAACTATATTTGCAATTGAATTACTAGCTGTTAGAGTTAGGCCCCTAGATGCTTTTTCTAGGTGGGTTAATATAATGTTTGCAGGAATGGACGCCAAAAGGTTAGGGGGGGTGACACCAAAAACAACGTCCACTGAAGTGGATTGGGGTGAAACCACATAGGAAATTTACAAATCAAGTAAATTATTATAAAACATCCTATGTGTGTGTGTATTTGTGTGCGTGTAAGAGTGTAAGTGTTTGACACCAATAGAACATTAGTTTAATAGTGCTGAAGTAATTTAGCCTTGAGTCGATGTTCTTACTTTTCCTTTTTTTTTTTACCATGATTTTTTATATGTTTAGTGGGTTATTTTTCTATTCTGCTAAAAGTTGTGTGATATATGGATAAAATCAATGTATATATTTTTCAGGGGTTTGTGTCATTGTCATAAATATTTTTCTATATGTAATCCATCCATCCACCCACCCACCCACCCACCCACCCACTTCGGGTGAGATTTCTGTAAAAAAAATCTTTTTTAAGTTCGCAAGGGCGGCGCCCTGGGAGGGTGCGATTCTTCTCTGTATACGGTATATTAAAAAAATGAGAGTGCCCTGCTCTGTCCCTGACACATGGGGTGGGGGGTAGGGTCTCCGAAATGTGTTCTAACTCACTATTATTGAGAGTGATTAATGTACACTCAAGGCTTTCATACACCACACCCAGGTACTTGCTGGGCAGAAGTGTAGACGAACCCCTACTTTGACGAATATGATCCAAGTGTATTACAGGCATTATTTACATTTAAATAACTCAGTTTTAGAAAACAAGGTCAAGCGTCTACGAATATAGGATTGGTAACACATTGATGAAACTCTCTTTAAATTTTTTTGTCAGACATTTTTCAAGGCCCGCCGAAACACGCTGGGACGGACACGCTAGTCAGTAAATAAAATATTTATATTCTTAAATTTGAAGATCTATTGAACACATCTTTTTGAAAATTGAGAATATTTTGGAACCTAATCAAAATAACAAATAGATATATCATTAAATCTATAGTCAAAAGATAATGCATTATAGCATACTAGCGTGCCTGTTCCTGCGCATTGCCACGGGGATAGTCTGACGTCCCATCTTAACTATAGTCTACAGCACTCTTTAAAGCGAATGTAAAGCGAATGGATAACCTGGGACACAAAATTGCACCCTGCCGGTGCAGCGCCTGTGCAAAATTGAAATATTTTTTTCTCAGAAAAATCAGATAAAAGCTGTAGCAATGCATAAAAGGCAAAAAAAGTCTGACGAAATATATTAGAAGTGTTTCGTCAATGCTTTATCAATCCTATGTTCTTAAATGCATGACTGTTTTCTAAAATATAGTTGTTAAAAAGTAAACAATGCCTGGGCTCGAATCATACTTAAGGGGGCACGGGTTTACCTACACTACCACGGGCGTGCTGTATGAAAGTCTTAAGTGTAATCACTCAGCATAATAACACCGTTAAACACTGTGTCAAGGACGTAGAGGGTGCTCTCGTGAGCCCACGATTTCACAACTGCAGGGGCGCCACGTCCCCTGGCTTGGTTTAATCATCGGATGTCGTGTGCTGCCTTATCAATAATCTAGGGTGCTCCTTATAACTAACATAGGCGCCATAGTGCTCACATGATAGCTCAGGGCGCCAAATCGCACCCTGCCTGTATACCCAATTTTATGCATAGTCTTTTGCACTGATTAAAAAGCCCATCTTATTGATTGCATATCAAACTGTTTACAAAGTAAGTAAGCGACATTGCGCCAAATCGTACCCTGCAGGGGCGCCACGGGACGCGCCTGATTCCAAATAGTCAACAATTATTGTTGCCCATTGTGTCTTTAGTGTATGGCTTTATTTAAAACGGGGCGTTTTGGGTCACGTAATAGACTGGGGCGCAGTTTTAACACTGAATATAGCAGTACCCTTTACTCACTACGCAGGACGCCCGATTAACGGATGCCAAGTGCTAAGATACAAATCGTGTATTGACAAAAATCCCACCCTCCCGCCCATAAGAAATTTAAATTATTTTCCGCAGAAACCTTTCCAGGAGTATTCTCTACTCCCCAAAGTTTCATGGCACTCCGATGAATGGTGTCAAACTGCATCCGACTTTTATTTTTCATATACCGTAAATAGAGAAAAATCGCAACCTCCGAGGGTGCCCCTTGCAGAATTAAGAACATTTTTTTTTTCAGAACCCTTCAATCAAGTGTTCTAATCAACTCCCCAAAGTTTGATGGCATCTGAGGAATGGTGTGAAATCGCAATCAACTTTAATTTTTATATGCCGTATAAAGAGAAAAAACAAATCGCGCCCTACCTGGTCGCCACGCCTGCAAAATTGAAAAAAAAATTTTTTTTGCAGAATATAGAGAATTAGATCTTTCACTTACATGTGAAATTTCATTTATCCATCTTAAATAGTACTCAAGTTATAGGCTTTTGAAAAATTGGAAGTAGAAAAAGTACCACTTCCGGTTATCGGAAATTGCTCAAAAGTTGATCAGGATCTACGATTTTGATAAAATACTTATATTTATATATGAAATTTCATCAACCTAGCTGTAACGGTACTCAAGTTATCGTGTTTACACACACACACAGACATACGGACAAGATTGCAAAATTATGTTTTTCCGTATCAGTGAGATTTTTTTTTTGCACGATTACAATACTTTCTCTATACTTCCTATATACAAGAAAGTAAAAAATACACTGTTGTGTAGAGAGAAAAAGACTACATTAGTTGTAGTCTGAAAAATAGGCAAATCTTTAAACCACTTCCATGACTTATTCTCTCCTTTAAACAGTCAAATCGGGGTGCCAATAAAACTAATTAAAATAGTTTTTTACTAAGCAAATTAAAGCTAAAAAATGACTTAGCTATAAAAAGGAATTAATTCCAAATTAAAAGAATAAATGAAAAAAAAAAAAGAACTCAGGAAACCATTACACATATCAACTTTCCATGATTCATAGTTTTTGACCGATTTGCTAAATAAGACGGAACACTATTCATAATTTTTGTTGGGCGTAAATAAGAAATTTTAACATTTGCTTATTCCATTAGCCAGAAATGAGTTCGAGCCTATCTCTGTGTGGTTTGTTGTCTCATGATAAGTATACTTTGCAATGAAATGATTTTATTTATAATTTAGTGAGACAGTTTTCTAATATATATATATATATATATATATATATATATATATATATATATATATATATATATATATATATATATATATATATATATGGGGGACGGAGTGGTCTAGCGGTAGAGAGTCCACCCAACTCTGATGGGTACCTAACTCACACAAGTAGACTTAAGGGAAAGTAAAGGCGGCTTGGCATTGGCATAGTGCTGACCACACCTCATATGCAGAGGTCACAGAAACAAGTGAACTCTACTTCACTTGCCCCATAGACCGTCAGGTTTGAAAGGGAAATTTTACTTTACTAATATATATATATATATATATATATATATATATATATATATATATATATATATATATATATAATATATATACACTAGCCTTCCTGGCCAGGCCCTGCACTGGCATCTCTGAAAAACGTATCTGTAAAGGACCTTAACTTGTGTGTTTAGTAATCAGCATTTACCTGGCATTGCCCACCCTAACCACGACCAACCAAAACACAAAGCACACAAAAAATGGAAACAACACTAATGCAAAACAAACACAAACCAAAACACAAAAACAAACGCAAAGACAAACCCAATCACAAACACAAAGAAAACACAAACACTAATGCGAACAAAAAAGCAAACGAAGACAAATCCAAACGCAAACACAACCACAACCAAACAAAACCAAAACACACACAAAAAAAACAACGCAAACATAACACAAACACAAATACAAGCGAAAACACAAAAACAACCGCAAACACAAAGAAAACACAAACGCAAAGAAAACAGCAAACGAAAACACAAATGCAAAGAAAAAAGAAAACAAACCCAAATCCAAACACAACCACAAAGGCAAACTCAAACTCAAAGAAAACACAAACACAAAGATAAACTCAAAGTGTCCACAGTCTAGCCCGGGGCGCCAAATCGCACCATGTCGACGTGCGGCGTAACCGCCTGATTCAACTTAGTAAACGATTATAGTACCCAAGTTATTCATAGTCTTTTGAACTCACTTACGCGACCGTAGGTACCATAGTTTAGTTTAGTCTTAGCAGTCATTGAAGTCAAGCTTCTACTAATCTCCTCCACCCTAAACCTCTGCCAGAATCTTCAGTAAGTCAAGTGGGCTGATTTCCTAATAATCTATGCTTCATTAAACCAGTTTTATTTCTTTACATGTTCTTTACTGTTAGCCTTTTGGGTGTCTGCCTTTTGGCTGTCAGCTTTATGTCCAGTTGGCCTTCTTATGTTGTCATTTTCTCTATGTTGACCTTTTGTCCTACACCCCTATTCAACTTGACATTAATTAAAATAATTAACGTTGTTATATTCATAGTCTTCATTATTTTTATCAAGTCTGTATGTGTACAATTAGCTCAGGAGCCAAGGGGAACAAGGTTTTTATGGTCAGGAGTTAATGGTTCAAAGGGTTAAACAAATCTTATAGAATGAAAATGTTTAATAAATCTCATAGACTGGAAATGTTAAACAAATGTAAAAAATGAAAATGTTAAACCAATCTTATAGAATGAAAACAAACCAATCTTATAGAATGAAAATGTTAAATCTTGTAATTCAATGAAAATTTGGAAAACATTCTCTAGTCCAGGTGTTTAGGTTTGCCCAATGACCATGTGGGTCCAGTACGAATGGTTGCTATTGAAGGCATTGATAACGCATTGTGCTGTGGAACTCATGCTTCCAACCTAACCCATGTACAGGTAAACAAAAACTCATTATGTACACATTATCATAAAGTAAACCATACATTAGCCACCCTAACCACCCCATCAAATCACTCACCCTAACCACCCCATCAAATCACCCACCCTAACCGCATTAAGCCACCCTAACCATCTCATCAAATCACTCACCCTAACCACCTCATCAAATCACTCACCCTAACCACCTCATCAAATCACTCACCCTAACCACATTAAGCCACCCTAACCATCTCATCAAATCACTCACCCTAACTATCTCATCAAATCACTCACCCTAACCACCTCATCAAATCACTCACCCTAACCACATTAAGCCACCCTAACCATCTCATCAAATCACTCACCCTAACTATCTCATCAAATCACTCACCCTAACCATCTCATCAAATCACTCACCCTAACCACATTAAGCCACTCTAACCATCTCATCAAATCACTCACCCTAACCACATTAAGCCACCCTAACCATCTCATCAAATATCTCACCCTAACCACATTAAGCCACCCTAACCATCTCATCAAATCACTCACCCAAGCCACATTAAGCCACTCTAACCATCTCATCAAATCACTCACCCTAACCGCATTAAGCCACCCTAACCATCTCATCAAATCACTCACCCAAACCACATTAAGCCACTCTAACCATCTCATCAAATCACTCACCCTAACCATCTCATCAAATCACTCACCCTAACCATCTCATCAAATCACTTACCCTAACCACATTAAGCCACCCTAACCATCTCATCAAATCACTCACACTAACCATCTCGTCAAATCACTCACCCTAACCACCTCATCAAATCACTCACCCTAACCATCTCATTAAATCACTCACCCAAACTATCTTATCAAATCACTCACCCTAACCACCTCATCAAATCACTCACCCTAACCACATTAAGCCACCCTAACCATCTCATCAAATCACTCACCCTAACTATCTCATCAAATCACTCACCCTAACCACCTCATCAAATCACTCACCCTAACCACATTAAGCCACCCTAACCATCTCATCAAATCACTCACCCTAACTATCTCATCAAATCACTCACCCTAACCATCTCATCAAATCACTCACCCTAACCACATTAAGCCACTCTAACCATCTCATCAAATCACTCACCCTAACCACATTAAGCCACCCTAACCATCTCATCAAATATCTCACCCTAACCACATTAAGCCACCCTAACCATCTCATCAAATCACTCACCCAAGCCACATTAAGCCACTCTAACCATCTCATCAAATCACTCACCCTAACCGCATTAAGCCACCCTAACCATCTCATCAAATCACTCACCCAAACCACATTAAGCCACTCTAACCATCTCATCAAATCACTCACCCTAACCATCTCATCAAATCACTCACCCTAACCATCTCATCAAATCACTTACCCTAACCACATTAAGCCACCCTAACCATCTCATCAAATCACTCACACTAACCATCTCGTCAAATCACTCACCCTAACCACCTCATCAAATCACTCACCCTAACCATCTCATTAAATCACTCACCCAAACTATCTTATCAAATCACTCACCCTAACCACCTCATCAAATCACTCACCCTAACCACATTAAGCCACACTAACCATGTCATCAAATCACTCACCCTAACCGCATTAAGCCACCCTAACCATCTCATCAAATCACTCACCCTAACTGATTAAGACACCCTAACCATCTCATCAAATCAGTCACCCTAACCACCTCATTAAATCACTCACCCTAACCACATTAAGCCACCCTAACCATCTCATCAAATCACTCACCCTAACCATCTAATCAAATCACTCACCCTTACCATCTCATCAAATCACTCACCCTAACCATCTCATCAAATCACTCACCCTAACCACCTCATCAAGTCACTCACCCTAACCACCTCATCAAATCACTCACCCTAACCATCTCATCAAATAACTCACCCTAACCGCATTAAGCCTACCTAACTTTGACTTACTTTGACTTAGTCCTCTTTGCTCCTTATGGAGCATAGGGCCTCCACCATTTCCTTCCATTTCTTCCTATCCTCGGCCATTAATTTTGACATCTCCCAAGACATCCCTATTGGCTTCAGTTCTTCAAGAAGACTCCGCCTCCAGGTCTACCTAACCATCTCATCAAATATCTCACCCTAACCATCTCATCAAATCACTCACCCTAACCATCTTATCAAATCACTCACCCTAACCACCTCATCAAATCACTCACCCAAACCACCTCATCAAATCACTCACCCAAACCACATTAAGCCACTCTAACCATCTCATCAAATCACTCACCCTAACCATCTCATCAAATCACTTACCCTAACCACATTAAGCCACCCTAACCATCTCGTCAAATCACTCACCCTAACCACCTCATCAAATCACTCACCCTAACCATCTCATTAAATCACTCACCCAAACTATCTTATCAAATCACTCACCCTAACCACCTCATCAAATCATTTACCCTAACCACATTAAGCCACCCTAACCATGTCATCAAATCACTCACCCTAACCGCATTAAGCCACCCTAACCATCTCATCAAATCACTCACCCTAACCACATTAAGCCACCCTAACCATCTCATCAAATCACTCACCCTAACCATCTCATCAAATCACTCACCCTAACCACCTCATCAAATCACTCACCCTTACCACATTAAGCCACCCTAACCATCTCATCAAATCACTCACCCTAACCATCTCATCAAATCACTCACCCTAACCATCATATCAAATCCCTTACCCTAACCACCTCATCAAATCACTCACCCTAACCACATTAAGCCACCCTAACCACCTCATCAAATCGCTCACCCTAACCACATTAAGCCACCCTAACCATCTCATCAAATCACTCACCCTAACCATCTCATCAATCACTCACCCTAACCGCATTAAGCCACCCTAACCATCTCATCAAATCACTCACCCTAACCATCTTATCAAATCAGTCACCCTAACCACCTCATCAAATCACTCACCCTAACCACTGCATCAAATCACTCACCCTAACCACATTAAGCCACTCTAACCATCTCATCAAATCACTCACCCTAACCACTGCATCAAAACACTCACCTTAACCACATTAAGCCACCCTAACCACCTCATCAAATCACTCACCCTAACCACCTCATCAAATCACTCACCCTAACCACCTCATCAAATTACTCACCCTAACCAGATTAAGCCACCCTAACCATCTCATCAAATCATTCACCCTAACCGCATTAAGCCACCCTAACCACCTCATCAAATCACTCACCCTAACCACCTCATCAAATCACTCACCCTAACCACCTCATCAAATTACTCACCCTTACCACATTAAGCCACCCTAACCATCTCATCAAATATCTCACCCTAACCACATTAAGCCACCCTAACCATCTCATCAAATCACTCACCCAAGCCACATTAAGCCACTCTAACCATCTCATCAAATCACTCACCCTAACCGCATTAAGCCACCCTAACCATCTCATCAAATCACTCACCCTAACCATCTCATTAAATCACTCACCCTAACCATCTCATCAAATCACTCACCCTAACCACTTTAAGCCACCCTAACCATCTCATCAAATATCTCAACCTAACCATCTCATTAAATCACTCACCCTAACCATCTCATTAAATCACTCACCCTAACCATCTCATCAAATCACTCACCCTAACCATCTCATCAAATCATTCACCCTAACCACCTCATTAAATCACTCACCCTAACCACATTAAGACACCCTAACCATCTCATTAAATCACTCACCCTAACCATCTCATTAAATCACTCACCCTAACCACATTAAGACACCATAACCATCTCATCAAATCACTCACCCTAACCACCTCATCAAATCACTCACCCTAACCACCTCATCAAATCACTCACCCTAACCACCTCATCAAATCACTCACTCTAACCAGATTAAGCCACCCTTACCATCTCATCAAATCACTCACCCTAACCACGTTAAGCCACCCTAACCATCTCATCAAATCACTCACCCTAACCACCTCATCAAATCACTCACCCTAACCATCTCATCAAATCACTTACCCTAACCACATTAAGCCACCCTAACCATCTCATCAAATCACTCACCCTAACCACCTCATCAAATCACTCACCCTAACCACCTCATCAAATCACTCACCCTAACCACCTCATAAAATCACTCACCCCAACCACCTCATAAAATCACTCACCCTAACCACATTAAGCCACCCTAACCACCTCATAAAATCACTCACCCTAACCACCTCATAAAATCACTCACCCTAACCACATTAAGCCACCCTAACCATCTCATCAAATCACTCACCCTTACCATATCATCAAATCACTCACCCTAACCACCTCATTAAATCACTTACCCTTTCCACCTCATTAAATCACTCACCCTAACCACCTCATCAAATCACTCACCTTAACTATCTTATCTTTTATTTAATTAATTGTATTTAAATAATGCAGATAGTTTTTAGTGTAGCCAATGTGTTGTTTATTTCCAACCAATGACTAAATAGTGGAAAATAAATAGTTAAATC